>NW_007582054.1:0-1867 GCF_000690725.1 Stegastes partitus | reverse complement strand
ACTGCGTGCAATGAAGCTAGTAATGCTACATCACATTTTAGTAGCTATAAGGTGAGCAGAACTGGTTAGCCTGGTCTGGTTAGCCTTTCAGCTAACTTCACACAAGGCGATAAAGGGCACCGTGTGCTGATATCACAATAATGTACTTTTACTCCTTTGTGTTCATCGGCTTTTGTTGGGATTGTAAAGCTTGTAATGCTCGCTCACATTTTAGCACTGATGTAAACAGGTTACAGTACCGGTTCTGCTAACTTTACGCATGACAGGAACAATGCTAACTGTAGAAATCAAAACACCTGCAGGCTGAAGCATCATATTTCATATTTTTCAACTTAATCCTCATTAGGGTTGCGACATGGGGGTGGGTGAAAGCAGGGGACACAATGCTAGATGTGCTGAAAATGTTTCTTAAATTTAGCAACAAATCAGATTGAGACTAGACGTGTCTCTTTCATGCACTGTTTTGGGAAATATGCATTCATGTGATCTATGCTTCTGTCAGACCTGTCACAATAAGAACATTGTTAACGCATCTTGAACAGAGTCAGAGTTCAGATAACAGTCCATTTGTGATTTGATGATCTTTAATTGGGACATTTCTTACATTTTTTTTCACACTATGATTCCAACATCTGGGTGTTCTTAAGAATTCAGGGCCTACTTATGATCTTAAAATTAAAAGATGAACTACATCAGATAATATTTTGTCCAAGAAGGTAGTTATTGTGACTTCTTTCTCAGACATATAATACTAAAGCAATATTCATACCTTGTGGACCACCTGGACCAGAGACATCGAGCCTCTCGTTTCCCTTTTCACCATCCGAGCTCCGCATGCTTTCATTTCTTTCTCCTTCCTCCTCCATCTCCTCTCTGTGATGTTTTTCCTGCTCTTCCTCCTCCATCTCCTCTCTGATGCTCTCCCTGCTCTCCTTTTTAAGGCTGGAAAAAGCTGGTTCCTCTTCATTCTTTATTGCCATCTACAAGCTTCACACTGACTTATCTGTGTTTTTCCTTTGACAGTCGTCATTATTAACTGCGATACAATCTTACAATTTAACAATTTAAAGAGGTGCTTAACACTTCAACATGTTGTTTGAGCCGTAAACTAAATTATATGACTGTGCTATGATGAAACACATCAATGCTGGTGTTATTATGACATTGAATCTAAATTTATAAAAGCCAGCAGTAAAACAAACACAATGTAGTTTTCAAATGGTCAATGAAAACCTGGTGTGACTGGAGGTTTAGTTACCCTTTAATGTCATGTACAGTCTGAGTGAATGTGTGATTTCTTTTGACTCGCAGTCTGTTTTCAGAACCTCAGGTTATCACTGGACAAACACTTCATGTGAACTTAGACACTCTTAGTGTTTACTACATAGTTTACAGGTATGGTACCGTGTGGTCTAACCCGGTCTGACTGCTCTTATTTTCACGTTTTGCTGGAAGTCTGACTGTCATCCACATGAATGAGGTCAACTACGAGCAGCCTCATCAGGGCTTGTGTCGCCTCGTATGTATCTGTAGTAGAACCGTTACGTCCTTATGGTGCTTTCGCAAGAACTCGGACATCGGAGTTTTTGCTCATTATTCACTCTTTCTGTTCAGTCACAACCTTTCATATATTTTTGAATTAGGTCGTTCGGAACAGGGGTGGCAGCCGGGGTGGCAAGGCATCTTCTAGGGGTAGCAGATGCCAAGCCATGCCACCCCAGTGGATTTGCCCCTGTTTCACAGTATATTTTAATATCAAAGAATCAATCTATCGCTTAAAAAACTTATAAAACATCATATTAGCCAAGTACCACTGAGCATCTCAGCAATGACTAACAAGGCCAAGCTCCCATCTGAACAAAAGGGG
>NW_007582053.1:0-1869 GCF_000690725.1 Stegastes partitus | reverse complement strand
ACCAGGAAAGGAAAGCTGGTGGTCAGACAGCCTGTGCCAAAGGGCTCCAGATACATCGTGTCCAGTATACCGAGAGGGACAGGGCTGACAGACACCAGTGACTCAGCAGCCTCCACTCTGCAGGTAAATTACTACAAATGACATCAAGCATAGCACATACATAATTTTTTCCTAAAAAAAATTATAAAGATTAGTAGCTATGTGCACTTTTCTGTCTAGGTGCAGACATTGTGAAAATTTATGTACTTTTAAAAACCCCAAAACAAAACAAACTTAATTGTCATTTGATAGGTTATTCATGATTCTGAAGATAATGATGCTGATGGATCTAATGAGAATTCGGTCTTGGCACCAAAAAATAAATGTTATTATCAAACATTAAAACATTGGTTATTATGTATTTTAAATTAACGGAATACCTATATTTAGCACGCAAACTATGACATTCATGCCTTGTCTGTTGCACTTTAGTGTCGCTGTTTGCCAGCTAAACATCCTGATGTGTGACATCACATGCGCCATTACAGTGTCTTTTACATGGACACACCGAGCGGCGACTAAAATCGGGTGCTGAGCAGGATTTGACGGATTTATTTTACGTCCCTTTGTCTACATCATACATTTTATTGACACTTGCATTGTCAAACTGTTACTTTGGAATTATACTGCTGCATCAGTGCGGACTGAACGAAAAAGAAGAAGAATGTTTTGCGGTTTAACAATGAAAATGCTGAACACTGGAAATTCATGGAAGATGTATGTGTCCGCAGTCTTTTTTATCGGTGCGCTTTTAAACACGGCTGTTGCCGTAACTCATTATTCTGTTCCTGAAGAATTAGAGGAAGGGTCGGTTGTTGCTAATTTGGCTTCCGATTTAGATTTAGACGTAAAGACACTGAGCAGACGAAAGATGCGGTTAGACATTATATCCAGCAAAAGATATCTTGATGTGAACAAAGAAACAGGGGAGCTCTACATTGTTGAGAGGATTGATCGAGAATATCTTTGTGCCATAAAAACAACGACATGTTTCCTAAAAATGGAGGCTATCGTAGAAAACCCACAACGGATATTTTACATCGAAATTGAAATTACGGATATCAATGACAACGCTCCTCACTTTCGACGAGACACCATAAATGTGGACATTATGGAATCAACGCCAGCAGGTGAAAGATTCTCTGTTAATAACGCCGTTGACCCAGACCTTGGTTCAAATTCTGTTAAAACATACATTCTGAGCAAAAGTGAGCACTTTGACATAGATATTCAAACTGGAAGAGACGGATCCAAGTTTGCAGATTTAATATTGAAGAAGAGTTTAGACCGAGAAATGCAAGGGGTACACCATTTAATACTCACTGCTGTAGATGGCGGAGTGCCCACCCGAAGCGGTACAGCCAGTATTATTGTTCGTGTGCTAGATACTAACGACAACGCCCCAGCTTTCGAAAAAGATAATTATATAGTCAATATTTTGGAAAACTCCCCTGTGGGAACGCTTGTCGTTAATCTGAATGCCACAGACTTAGACGAGGGGACAAATGCACAAATTGAATATACTTATAGTCTGTACACGTCAGAAAAAACACAGGAAACATTTCATTTGAATCATGTCACTGGAGAAGTAACAGTAAAAGGAATGTTAAATTACGAAGACATCCAAAATTATGAAATGGAAGTAATAGCAACAGATAAAGGTACTAACAGCTTATCCGGGCAGTGCAAAGTAAAAATTTTTGTAGCAGATATGAATGACAACCACCCAGAAATTTCCATCAAATCATTTCAAAGTCCAATTAAAGAAAATACGCCCACAGACACAGTGATAGCTGTTGTTAGTGTTAATGATAAAGACTCAGGTGATAA
>NW_007582052.1:0-1870 GCF_000690725.1 Stegastes partitus | reverse complement strand
TAATATGTACATACATTTATGGCTTGTGACAAAAAACTGCAGGATATATTGCGGAGAACTTTTAACCCAAAGTCCATAAGGGTATAGTCTAAACAAAAATGCATTTAAAAAGTAGTGCCCAGACATGGGAACGAAAATCATTTTCTAGCCACTTTTTCATGGTTCACCTTATGGTCTAAACTGACATGTATTCAGGCAAGTATTTATTAACAAGCGGTGATGCAGTTTCTCTACCTGTAGCAGCAAAGACAGTACGTTAGCGTCTTAGCTGCTACCGTTAGCAGCTAAGACGTTAGCGAAAACGTTAGCGTCTTAGCTGCTAACGTTCGAAACAAAGACGTTATGTTAGCGTCTTAGCTGCTAATGGTAGCAGCAAAGATGTTAGCTGCTAACGTTAGCAGCTAAGACGTTAGCGAAAACGTTAGCGTCTTAGCTGCTAACGTTCGAAACAAAGACGTTACGTTAGCGTCTTAGCTGCTAACGGTAGCAGCAAAGACGTTAGCTGCTAACGTTAGCAAACCGTCTTCGCTAACGTCTGAAGACGACGGTAGAGGACCTGCATCGGCGCTTGTGGTTAAATATTTGCCTGAATACACGTCAGTTAGCCAGGGAGTGTCACAAAGACTTGTTTCTTCAGTTTCATTTAGTGTGTTGTTTACACTTAAATAAAAGCTTGAATACATGCATACAGTTTGTGTTACTGTATGAAAATTCCGAGTGAAATTCACTGTGATGTTAGGGGGCGCTAACTACAATCTTGCCTAGGGCACCAAATTGGTCAGGGCCGGCCCTGGCTTCATGTCCCAAAACACATCACAACGCTACCAGAATGCAATGCAGAGCTGTTTACGTAGACAATAAATAGGAGACACTGAAGTGGCATACCCTGTAGACGTGTCTCATTATGCTACGTATGCTACCTCTGTGTGTGTGCCCTTTTAAACAGAAGCGAGTTTCTTAGGGTGCTCCCTTGCTAGCTGGTGTTCCGATCACCGGTGTGAAGGCTTGGATGAATTGCGAGTCTGACGCTGAAAGCAAGCTTTGCTGGCAGGTTTCTGATGCTGCAGGTCAAAAGAAACCAGTTGCTATTTTGTTCGCTTGCCTTTGCTGGTCTAAACACTTGGAGATAAATTCTCTCTCAACAGCGGTGGTAGTCACTGACCTTCATGCCCCTGGTACTCCCCAGTCGTAGAGCAGGTGAGGTGAGCATGGTTACACACTTATGAACGGAGGCCCGCCGAGCCAACAGGGCTAATTTTTCTGGTTGCCTCTTGGACATGCTTTAAATCATGCTAAAATCATGTCTAAAACCTTCTGGTGAAGTTTTTTAATTTTTGCCAAGAGGGCTCCAGCAGGTGTGTGAGTGTTAATATATGTACTAGGCAGGGATTGTAATGACCCATTCACACATGTTGTTGACACACTCCTCTATTGTTTGAATGGCTTGCGGACTCGGGGAGGCTTTAAGATAGTAGAAGGGCTATTTAACATTTACTGAGTTAACCAGTCTCCTCAGACATGACTTGATTCTTTTTGTTTCACAATATACAGCCTCGGCTTTAAATTCTGCTCATAGTTAATATAGATGTGAGACTTTTACAAAACCTTTAAAATTGTTTAGCCAAAACACCCTGATCAGATTTATTATTAGAAAATCCATCCATCCATTATCCATACACCGCTTAGTCCTCACTAGGGTCGCGGGGGGCTGGAGCCTATCCCAGCCGACCTAGGGCGAAGGCAGGGGACACCCTGGACAGGTCGCCAGTCCATCACAGGGCTTATTAGAAAATAATCTGTCAATTTTACAACATACATGTTTCCTCAGTTGGTAAGAATGTGTGTTGATGCATGTGATGGAAAACAAAGG
>NW_007582051.1:0-1873 GCF_000690725.1 Stegastes partitus | reverse complement strand
AACTTCTTGAAAACTGTAAAAGAGCTAAAAAATTTGTAAAAATGGTAACAAGAAAGTAAAGTTACTAGAAATTAATGATGGAAAAGATTTCTTTTCTTTTGTAAAGTGGGATTTTTAAAATGATTTCTATGTTTGTCTTTAAGTTGAGTTCATGATAAGGTCCTTGCTTTTAATCTACAGTCATTTATTTAACATGTTTTGCATTTCGTGTTTTTTTTTTGTTTTTTTTTTAAACTTCAAGACATACATTCATTTCAAAGGCTTTTGTTTGCTCTTAACAGTCATATTTTAATTTAGATTTTATTTTTTATTGTTAGGAATTGATCTTATAAGATGCAATCCTCTTTCCTTTTTTATTTATTTATTTATTTATTTTTACAATTTAATTTTTATTAATTGATTTCACAAATTGTATTCTGTTTTGATCTTTGTACATTTTTTTCTGCTGCCTATCTCTTAACATGTGCAGCACTTTGGTCATTTATTATAATTTAATGTGCAATATGAACAAATCTGACTTGCTAAACAACGCATAGAGACTTTATTTTGTACTAAAACACGTTGCTGCTGAGACGTATTTTCCACATTCACCTCTTTAAGGCCACTAACAGAAGCACAGGCTTCTTGGAACGTGATTCTTCGGCGCAGGTATTAATTTAATCAAGGTCGACTCCAGACCCGAGCAGCTCATGTGATATGATCGAACGCACATAACTGCCGAAAGGACCTTGAGCTGCGATTGTTTCCGCCGCTGCACAGATTCAATGTCTCGCATGTGTTTAACTCTCGAGCTGCTCAAGTTTCGCACTAAATTCAACTGATTCTAAAAGATTCTAGTGAAACCTTTAAGTGGAAGGAATAAATAAAGTGACATCGGTTTCTCGCATCGTGCCTCCGTGCTTGGTGTAAGTCTATCCGGCTAATTGCGCCTTTGTGATGTTGTCTGCTGGGAGGTCACCCGAGTGTTTCTGGCCGCCGCCGCCGCTGACAGGTGGCTCCGAGAGATGATCACACCATCGAGCCCAAATACACTGTACCGGGTCACAACACATACAGGGAACACCGCCAACTCTGCTGGGGATTTACACAGGAGGAGGGAAAAAAATACCGCTGCTGTCTAATCCTTTGTGAGCCAAATGTAATCACTTTCTGTCGTACAGGTTGAATATGAAAATATCCGCCTCACACTTGGCACAAACGCTGCGTGTTTTTGTTCATCCACAAATCCAGCTTAAAAAAAAGTAACACACACAAAATACTGGCTTACATAATGTCATAATAAAATACTGTGGGATAATTTGTGATGGTGGGCTTTTCTGTGAGACAGCTGCTTGGTGGATGAAGCTGCAGCCTCACGTTTATTCTGACTCCCCTGATGTAGACCGGGGGTTTAGTTTGCCGTTTCCACCACCTTTCTCCTCCCCTTAACTCATCAACACATTACTGGCATCACAACAGGAAACAACAACCTCAGAGGACCAACCTGCACACTGGAAAGATTTGGATCCTGTAATAAGGTTTTTTTAAGCTTGTGTTATGCCCCAGTCTAGGGGAACCTTTGGCATAACATGAATTTTGCTCCACCAGACTTCCCACTCCAAAAGAAGGCCAGCAACCAGACAAGTCTCAAAATGAGCAGTTTTTTTTATTTGTAAGTAAAGAGGGAGACATGTGCCAACATAATAAACAAAAAATACTCTAAATTAACCCTGGCTTCGCTGTCAAAAAGAAAGAAGTAAATAAAAGACAATAATCTTACCTACCTACCTAAGAAACAAACAGGAGAAAAGGGGTTAAATGAAAAAGGCCTGTCCCTCCTACTTCTGCTCTCTGGATATATACAATATCTACAAGTTTCACAAAGTTCACAAAA
>NW_007582050.1:0-1873 GCF_000690725.1 Stegastes partitus | reverse complement strand
TGCTAACCACCGAGACACCTGCAGCCCGACTCATAAATTCACGAACTTAATTTTTAGTTGATATTTAGACGAGTTTCAATAAAATCTGTTGAAATGTGCATTAACTGAGTCTGGATGTTGTCGACCTGAACCCGACTCTTTACTTCCTGATCAGTTTTATTAGAAACAGACTGAAGTCTCACGTTTGTCTTCTGCCTTTAATCTCCTTCCTTCTTCTCTGGTTCTTACTATGGCATGACAGGACATCAGGCAGCTATTAGTTTGCAGAGTTTGAGGTTTTGTTTGATCGTCGTCTTCATCACCCGAGTGACAGAATCTGTTTCATCCGGCTGCTGTTGCCATGACAACCGAGACCTGTGCTGTCCTGAGCCGCTCTGAGGACAGATTTCAAATAATTAACAGAATAGAAACAAAAGCAGATAAACCGCCAGAAATGAACTTAATCTAGAGACAAGTCAGTTCAGAAGCTGCCTGAGAATCTTAGTTTCTTTCGGTATCTCAGTGATTCAGTGAAGTCTGTCTGGACATCAGAGATCCTCTGCAGACAGATGCTGCTTTAAAAACACAAAGTGAACAAATTCAGGCTAGAAACTGAGCTGCACTCATTTCTACTGTCTGTATGTTGACATTACGTGTTTCCAAACTCTCACAGGTGCATAAACTGGGTGGCTGTGGTTCAGCTGGTAGAGCAGGTCGGTCAATGATCAGAAGGTTGGCGGTTCGATTCCGCCCTGTAACCTGTGTCATGGTCGTCGTGTCCTTGGGCCTTCACCACCTGCCTGGTGTGGATGCGTATGAATGGGGTGGTGGTCGGTGGTGGTCGGAGGGCAGAATGGCAGCCAGGCCTCTGTCAGTCTGCCCCGGGGCAGCTGTGGCTACATCCGTAGCTACCACCACCAGATGGATGTGTGTGGATGAATAACTGACAGAGTGAAGCAACTTTCAGTGTCTAGAAAAGCGCTGTATAAATCTGATCAATTATTATTAATGAAACTGTGAAAATGTGTTCCAGTTTGCACTAACTGTGGTTGGACTCTGTCTGCTCACCTGTTCCTGTTTTTGTGTCCACCCTCAGACCAATAAGGCAGTGTCTAAAGGTGACTTCCACCTGGCGAGCTCCAGCTCCAGGCGCGCTCTCTTCCTCGCTGTTCTGTCCATCACCATCGGGACGGGGATCTACGTGGGTGTTGCTGTGGCGCTCATTGCCTACCTGTCCAAGAACCATCACTGGTAACCATGACGACAGGGAGGGAGGTTACCCATCAGCCCCTCACCTGCTCTCAGGTGGAGGAGAGCGTTTCTTCAGCAGGTTGGCGTCCCGCGTGACGGCGAGTCGGCAGGTCGAGTGTTTGACAGGTGGCGCTCTGAGGAACTCTGACCTGAAACCTGTCGACCAATCAGATCCCAGGATCTCGATCCCTGCAAGGCGAAACAAAGAAGAGGAAGAGGAAAACGACAGAATTTATTTATTTGCATGAAAATTAAAGACCATTAAATTCACAAACTGTCTTTGAAAACACACGATACAAACATGTTGTTGTCATTGATTCAGTTGAAAATGTTCGATGTTGATGGTTTTAAGTTCATGGCTTTGATCAAACTTTAACTTGTAACAAACTGTAAAAAGTGATAAATTTGCATTTTCTACACAGTTTCTGATTGTCTTTATTAATGACTCTTGTGTGTAATGAAGACTTCAGAACACGTCACTACAACATCACCACAACATCCCCACAACATCCCCACAACATCACCACAACATCCCCACAACATCCCCACAACATCACCACAGCGTCACTACAACATCACCACAACATACCCACAACATCCCCACAACATCACTACAACGTCACTACAACATCACCACAACATC
>NW_007582049.1:0-1880 GCF_000690725.1 Stegastes partitus | reverse complement strand
AAAGGTCAGCAAAGAACCCAGCAGAGATGGCAAAAGTACTCCCATTCTTTACTTAAGTAGAAGTAGAGATACTTGTGTCAAAAAAAAAAAAAGACTCTGGTAAAAGTAGAAGTACTGATTCAACTCCTTTACTTAAGTAAAATTAAAAAAAATACAGGCTCAGAAATTTACTTAAGTACAAAAGTAGAAAGTAATTAAAGCTACAAGCAGCATTGGATGGGCCCTCACACTTGGACGTCACGTGGCGCACGTCAGGGTTGTGGCAGAAATTCGCCCCATGCAAAGTGACAATCACCTAACAGTAACCCTTTTCTCATTAAACAGTAAATGCTGTTAAGTGGCACAGTTGGCCAGAATGCTGTTGTTGCATAATTTTTCCACTAGATGGAGCTTTGACTCCATTCAATCTCAGTCCTCACTCTGTCTCCTCAGTAGTGCAGGAGCAAGCTGCAGCCAGGCAGCATCACAGGAGTGGGCTGAGTGGTTCAGAGGGCCGCCACCGGCACGCCATTTGATGAAAAGGCACAAGTTTTGGTATAAGTCATCATCAAAGTCTGAAGGCTCACGTCACTACATTTGAGGTCAGTACGGTTGACTGGCTAATAATAGCACAAAAAAATGAAAAACATGTTCTTTCCTGTGGCTGGTCTGAATAACAATTTCTGATCTCCGGACATTGGGTCCCAATTAATGACTAATATCCTGAATATGAAGTGAGCGTGACACACAGGCCGCATTTGGCTGCAAATACCCGTTTCTGTGTTTAGGTTAGCGGTGACGGCTCCGTTTCCATGGCGGCGGGAATATTCTGAGGTCAAGTTTGATATCCTGATTCCAACACAGCGAACGAATAGTCAGCTATTCAGCTATTCGGGTCCAGCCCTAATGGCCAGCAGGTGGCGCAAAAACTGTGAATGGATATTGGAATATGGATGTGATCAGGGCAGCAGTCTGCTTTTCCATTGGCAAGGAGCCAAGTTAGAGCAATGCCATACGTCACTGCATATGTAGTCGTTTACTGAACAACGTTCTCGCCACACAGAACACACGAGACTCCAGACTAACTTTTTGAGTGGTGTGACCAACTTTCTCATTTGTTCGCACTTCCCACCTTGCCACAGGCAAAACATATGACTTGCTGAATATTTTCTTATCGATAGACTCTACATGTCATGAACTCACTGATTGCAGAACAGGTGGACACAAATGCACGGCACAGAATGGGTTCAGGCAAAAGACAGGTTTAATAACAGGCAGGGTTCAGTACACAGGAGTTCAGTCAATCAGGCAGAGGTATCCAAGAAAGCGGCAGGCAAAAAGGCAAGGTCCAAAAAACAGAAACGAGGTCTCAAACAAACAGACTATGACTTGACTATGACCATAGGAAATGCTGGGACGAAGACCATGAAGACTGTGGGACACACAAGGTTATATACATGAGGTAATGAGGGGAGATGGGAAACAGGTGAGGGAAAGCCATAAGGGAACAGGTGTGACGAGACGGGTACAGGAAGTGAAGCTAAGACAGAGACAACCGGTTAGTGTTTCCAAAATAAAAGAAGAAAGACAAGACATCAAATGTGCAGACAAAACAGAAACTTAACAGACATGACACTACAATTTACTGATGTTCCCTGAACGTCCCACATAGCAGGCTGCGCTAGCTGCTGTTGGTGGCTGTGGTGCTCAGACTGGTGTACGACCAAAAATGACTTTAAAAAGAGTAAATTAGGGCGTTCTAATTTCAGATTTGTCCAAGATGAAACCGAGTGACTCTTTATCATGCGGTCTTTTCTATGAGTGGAATAAACAGCGCATGTAGTTGCACTCCATTCTTCATGACAAGACCGCATTTCTAAGCTTAAATATTACAGTACACC
>NW_007582048.1:0-1883 GCF_000690725.1 Stegastes partitus | reverse complement strand
GTGGGTAGAGAGATCCATAGTTTTGCCCCCTTTGCAGAAAGAGCAGACTGACAGAATGAAGTCTTGTATCTTGGGACAAGACAATCACCACTAGTGGAGGCTCATGTGGTCGCTCTGTGAGAGCTCTGACGCCTGGTGGCCAATTCAGAGAACAGTGGTGATACACGATTATTTAGACATTTAAAAAACTATTTAAGTGTACCAAAATTCCTAAAATTCTCAAAGGTGAGCAGGTTGCGTTTTCCTAAAATGCGGCAGTGATGCCATCTCATGGGTTTCCAGTCCATGAGTTTTATTGCCTGCTTGTTTTTGAGATTATAAGTTTTAAAGTAGTTGAAGAAGCTTGTGACCATGATGTGATGCAGTATGACAGATGAGAAAAAATCATTGCATGTATGTGTTATTTTGCAGCTTGACATGACAGGGTCCTTCTAATAAAACGAAAGCAAATAGTAAAACACATTATCATTTCTTGATTAAGATGTCAAATTATAGTCATTTACTTGCATTCCTGAACAGAACTTTTTGTTTTAGTGGTTGAATGTTACCCTTGATTAACTTCTGACTTGTCAGAGAAGCTCAGTGAGCCAGCTCAAATCAAGAGCTGAGTGCGCATTAAAGCACATTATATGCACTTTATATTGCTGGATGGTTTATATATATGGTTTATATGTAGATATGTACATACACACACACACACACTATTGCCCATAAAGTTTCAATATTTTTTGTATACAGACACATTCCTTTTTCTATAGTTGACCATCAATGAGCAACTATAGAGTAATCGTGCCCGTGTGTGTGTGTGTGTGTGTGTGTTTTGTTGTCACATGACAGTCTAGCTCTTTACAGGGGAGGAATTTAAACCTGAAACTTCATTTATGACTTTGGTATGGTCCTTTCTCAGAGTGATTAGATTTTGGGGTCAATACATGCATTGGTAACTGCTACAGAGGTCAAAGGTCATATTTCCCCAAAAACAGCTCTGTATGACTGAAAATGCACAAAAAGACACGTTTTTATGTGCTTTCGATAATGAGACTGATTAATACAATTAGAACTGATGAATTATTAACATTCAATCTAAAATATCAATCTAAAACTTAGTTTTCACCTTAATCTGTTCCTGTCCGCTGTGGTGTCTGCACTTGGGTCCAAACCTGAACTGTGACAGTATGACCTTGGCCAGTCATGGACCCAGCAGACACCCAGTCTGGTCCTGCTCTGCAGCATTTTTTTTTTTTTGAAAATGAGGAATCATTTGATTACCTGGAAGCCCTGCTTCATTTGTTCAGGGAGTGGAAAAAAGCTCCCACAAAGGAACTCAAAGAGGCTTATGTATCTCTGGGACGCAGAACAGCATCAGGGAGACCGTGGCTCAACACCCTGCTGGATTTTCTTTGGGATTTTTTGGATACCCCCCTGTCTCGAGTTTTACTCCCTATGGAACTATCCAAGCTCCACGCAAGCCCTGCCAGCTATCTACCTGAACTTGTTCCCCTGGACTCCAAAGCACCACCTCCTGGAATGTCCTCCAGGAGAAAGTGTGACTTTCGGCGTACCGAGCGTCGCCAAAGTCCCGCCGCCGAGTGGGGTTGACGCTGCCACTGAGCCTGTTCCTGTTCCCGAGCGAGTCGACACCACTACTGAGCCTGTTCCTGTTTCTGGGCGGGTTGACACCATCTCACCCGATCCTGTTCCCGAGCGGTTCGACACCATCTCCACTGTTCCCAAGTGGAGTGACACTGTTTCAATCACCGCCAAACACTGGGACCTGCCAGAGTTGACTGACAATTCCACTGGAGCAAAGACTGTTCCAGAGTCAGCCGACTACTCCCCTGGCAAAGAGACTGCTTCAGCTTTTCCTGCTAGAGAGTCTTCAC
>NW_007582047.1:0-1884 GCF_000690725.1 Stegastes partitus | reverse complement strand
GGAGAGAACCCACGCTGCACGGGGAGAACATGGAGACTCCACGCAGGAAGATCCCGGGTGTCCTCACTGGGACGTGAACCGACGACCGTCTAGCTGTGAGGCGCTAACGGTGCTAACCACCTAACCACCGCGCAGCCGAGTCACCAATCAGCCACAACATTAAAACCACTGACAGAGGAAGTGAATAGCTCTGTTCATCCTGTTAGGATGTGATGTTCTGCTGGGTCATCTGGATGTTCCTTTGACATGCACCATCCACCTACACCTTGCTGCACACACCAGCCCCCGTGGCAAAAAGCATGCAGTGCACCCTGCCACACTGCAGAAAGGAACACAACAAAGAGCCCGAGCACTGACCCGGTCTTCACAATCCTCAGATCACAATCCAATGTAGCATCCATGAGATGTTCCAGTGTCCCAGACATTACAGGACAGCCCCAGAGATCCACGCTCAGATGGGTTCTGTTGGCATGAGGAGAACCTACACAATATTAACCAGGTGGTTTCATTGTTGTGACAAACCAGAGTAAAGAAACGGTGTTGGGCTTTCATGTCAGTCCACCGTACTCACTAAATACAGCCTTGAATTTGTCATTCATTACACTGGAGTCATGATCAGTGCCAGATTTTCTTATCTAAGGTAGTTTCAAAGGCATTTCCAGAATACTCAAAAACATTTTGGATGAACAAACAATCAAACAAAGTTGGTTGCTGGATATGTCACATGTCCTTGCTGAATTTGCAGGACGTGCACTTAAAGGATAATTCCAGCTGATATCGATCTAGTGTATTTCCCATTAATGCGCCTATTGTGGCTCTGTGGGTTATGCTAACTTTGCAGTTTCCACCCCAGTTGTAGAGATTTAAAGAAAATTGATGAGTCGAGCAGAACGGCGCCTGAACGGCGTACATCAGGGCGACGAGCTTCCTGCAGCTTTCCAAAAAGCACGATTTGTGCGTGTCTATGTAATGGAAATCAGGAGCTGCCAGGTGTTTATCTTGTTATCTCAAGAAAATATAATGAAAAACCTTTTTAATGCAATTTACTGGGAAGGACAGCTTTGCTATGCAGAGATCAGAAGTGGGAAACCATCACTGCAACCACGGCTTCACTCGAGGAAACTCCGATTCAGTAGTTTTATGTGCCGGAGCTGTCAGAAGGAACCGTATGAGTCCGCTTAAGTTGACGGTGGTTTTCTTTTTGGTGCTTAAAGCAATGAGATGACTATTTTAAATATTCAACAGCGTATAAATGTCTAATTTTCTCAGAATAATCTACATGTGAAATGTTATCTTAAAGACTATATTTTTGTGTAGTTCGTTCACCTCCAGAGTTACTCGGTGATGAAATCTCAGACGCTGAAAACACAAAACCTCTGCACGTACAGTAAAAACCCAAGCGGCCATTCACAAACACAAGCAGCCAACTCACTCGTCTGGGAGTCGTGTCTATATTCGGCCCGCTGCGATTATTAGAGGCTATCAGTGAAAAGGAGAAGAGTCACATATCACGCGCTTGAAATGATACGTTGAAAGGAACTGGGGATCCATAATAATCAGATGATGAAATAATTTCCGCTCTCTGAACCAGTGGCTCGCTGCGACGTTCAGTAAATGCAGCGTTTGCACTTTGTAGCTTTGACTCACCAGCGCAGCTCAGCATGGAGGCTGTTTGTGTCGTCTCTGCTCCGCTCGCGTGACTGTCTCATTCATTACATGTAATCTGTATGTAACATGTTTGGACAGTGTCTATGCAAATATTCAACCTCCTGGCAAGGATCACCCGCTTTTTTTTTTTTTTTTCTAAATTGAGTTATAGTCAATTTATTTGGGCTTCTTTTGACAAAAATTTACAAAAAGAAAAAAGACTCTTTCATGTCAAAG
>NW_007582046.1:0-1890 GCF_000690725.1 Stegastes partitus | reverse complement strand
ATCAATTCACCAAGTCTTCAAAAATAAGACCGAAAAATAGAATGAAATAAATAAACCTGAGAGGCCTCAGCAGAGGGACATAGTTGCCCAAAGTGACCCCAGTGAGGATTAAGCGGTGTACAGATAATGGACTGTATGACTCAGAGTTGAAGCCTGGGGCTGGGCTTTTAAGTCCTCCAGTCTTCTCTATGCAGCAAACAGAGCTGCTGGGATCGAGGGAGAAACACTTCTCTAACACACTGAAACTGTGAGAAGAACAATGGACTAGTCCCCAGCTGCCTGCACAGATATAAATGTGGGTTTTTAGTTGTTGTTCATTATGTCACGAGTCGTTAAGATGTTGATGACACAGACTTTGCTGCTTCCTCAAAGTCTCTGTCGCAGCTCATTTTGCTCTGCTCCACCAGCTGCTCTGCTGTAATTCAAACCACTGCAGACCGTCAACAAACTTCTGTTTTCTTTGGAGAACATGCTGAGTGTGTTTAGTGCGTTTCTGCGTTTCCTGCCTGGTGTGAGTTGTCTAACTCCACCTCCTACAGATAGTGAGGCGAAACGAAACTTAAAAAACGAATGTTTATCAGTTGAAGAAGTGATCAAATGATCAGACAGAAATGATGGAACCGATCGATCTGCTGTGGTTCCTGACGGTGGTTGGATTAATCAACTGTGAAGGTAAAGGTGAATATTTTTAAATGATAGAGTTTATTTCCGTAGACTCGCTCCTGCAGGGTCACATCAGTAGAGTCCGACAGAACAGGACGGCTCGAGAGTTTATCCTCATTACAGCAGTGAAGCGTGTTTTCAGGTGAAACAGTGAAGGCTGACGAAGTTTGAACCGATTTAAAGCAGAATTTAACACCAGACGGTAAACGTTCTTTATCGACGTTTCTTTATTGATGTGAACGTGTTTAAGATGAGAAGCTTCTGTGTGAATATAAAACATGGCGGCTGTGACTCAGGTGAGTCGGTCGATGATCGGAAGGTCGGCGGTTCGATTCTGCCCTGTAACCTGTTTCATGGTTCTTGGGCAAGACACTTCCCCCACCTTGCCTGGTGTGAGTGCGTATGAATGGATTGTTTGAGGTGGTGGTCGGAGGGGCCGTAGGCGCAGATTGGCAGCCACGCCTCTGTCAGTCTGCCCCAGGGCATTGGCTACAATTGTAGCTACCACCACCGTAATGATTAATTGACAGCTAAAGCGTGTTTGAGTGTCGAGAAAAGCGCTATATAAAATCTGATCAATTATTATTATTTATTATTATTTACTTCCTCAATGACGCACCGGAAGCGACGGCCAAGCTTCAGAACAGACATCATGAAGACAGACACCATGAAGACAGACACGCTTCATTTTCTCAGTGCAGAAACCAACGGATGACGTCACGGTAGCTACGTCCAGCTTTTATACATCTATGCAGCAGAGTTGAAGCCTGGGGCTGGGCTTTTAAGTCCTCCAGTCTTCTCTATGCAGCAGACAGGCGCACAGAGCTGCTCGGATCGAGAGAGAAACACTTCTCTAACACACTGAAACTGTGAGAAGAACAATGGACTAGTCCCCAGCTGACTGCACTGATACAAATGTGGGTTTTTAGTTGTTGTTCATTATGTCACGAGTCGTTATGATGTTGATGACACAGACTTTGCTGCTTCCTCAAAGTCTCTGTCGCAGCTCATTTTGCTTTGCTCCACCTACTGACACCCGCCCTGTATACTCACACAGTGGCGGCCGGTATATAGGGGCGCTGTGGGCGGAGCCCCGCCTGAGCTGCGTGAGCCAGCATGAGCAAAAAGAAATGTCTATTATTTATCTGAAACTTATAGTCAAAATGAGGAAATCATGCTATTATACCAATCATTCCCTTAAATGTGTATTTCAGTCCGTTAGAGATC
>NW_007582045.1:0-1891 GCF_000690725.1 Stegastes partitus | reverse complement strand
TATCAGTTTTTCAGTTAAATTAACGGCAGTTAACCAATTTAAACATGAGCATCTCCAGTTAAGACCCTGCAGTGGAATCTATGGTGTGAATTTGTCCAAGTGAGTGAAATATTTAGGATTAAAACCAGACAAAGAACTGGATAAAATCTGACTTTAGCTTATGATAAATATAAAAACCTAATTTTTTTTTTTAACTGAATTTATGACCCAACACAGATGTGCATGAAACCAATCTAAGGATTCTGTGGATCCTGTATGAGCAAGCTTAGTTTTACATTTTGTCTCTTAAAGAAATGATTTAAATCGATGAAAACATCTAAACAATGTGATCAACTGGCACCATCCTCAGAGCTCCAGATAATCAGAACAGAATCTTTTAAGACTTGGTCGCTGCAGTTTGACTCTCTGACAGTAGTAATTAGTGGGTTTTTTTCTTCCTTTGCCCTCCCTAAAGTCTTGGCTGAGATATTGAAGACAAAAGCCACATTGACAAGCTTTAACATTGAAACATAACTGGTGTAAACATCCCAGATGAGCCTCCAGTTTATACCAACTGGCTCAATGACCGTGACCAGTATGAGTCTATGCAAGAAGATTACTTCAACTTAGATTTACTAAAACGAAGCGTACATGGAACGGTAATGGAGCGTGGACGTTGGTAATATCAGTGGTGGTGGTGAGAGGCTGATCCAGCAGGTCTTTGAGCTGTAGACACTGACTGAACTCTCGTTGTGTTCAGGAATGGAGTCGGCCGGCGTTCACGAGACGACCTACAACAGCATCATGAAGTGTGACGTGGACATCCGTAAGGACCTGTACGCCAACACCGTGCTGTCCGGAGGCACCACCATGTACCCCGGCATCGCCGACCGCATGCAGAAGGAGATCACCGCCCTGGCCCCGCCCACCATGAAAATCAAGGTAGGCCACAGTTTCCCTGCTGGCCTGATGTGGTTTATGCAGATTCTGCCGTCGGCAGCTTTCTGGGACTCTGGTCTGTAAACTGCAGAGACTGTTTAGATCAGGAACAAATATATCAAGTGTTCCCCTTCAGACTCTTTCTGCTGCATTGGACAGCGAATTTTGAACACAAGACAGATGAAGAGCTTGTAGCAAATGATTTGTGTAATAAATCTTTTTTTAATGTGTTTTTTAAGGATAGTCTTAGCTGTTAATACATGTGGCCTAAATTTAGGCAAGTGTGAATTTGAGGATTTTTTTCATTTTAACCTAAAAAATTAATAGATGTGCCCAGGACCCTAAAGACAGAAATGACCATTTTTACAGTGTATATAAATTTAAAAAAGAGGGTAAAAAGATTTATTTGTTTTTTTTATTTTTAAAAGTTTAATCTAATTTTTCATTTGGTTTTAAAACCACAATGAAAAGAAAACAAGAAAATTAGAGACATAGTTTTTGTCAGACAGGCTGTTTTTTTGTTTTCCTTTTGATTTCCTGACTTTAAATCTGTTCTCCAGCATCTTTCTGATATGGACAAAGTCAAAACACTCTGAAACTGGTGAACTCTTGGTGCTGCCGTCTCCAGACTCTTCCCTCAGAATAAAATAAACCTGTCCTGCTGTGTTTGCTGCTCAAATCTTCTTTCTCACCGTACTCTTCCTCTTCCTCCTCCTCCTCCAGATTATCGCTCCCCCAGAGAGGAAGTACTCCGTCTGGATCGGCGGCTCCATCCTGGCCTCCCTCTCCACCTTCCAGCAGATGTGGATCAGCAAGCAGGAGTACGACGAGTCCGGCCCCAGCATCGTCCACCGCAAGTGCTTCTAAACTCCACCTTCCTCCTCAAGTCAAACATGCTTCCCAACTCCTCCGCCCAACTACAAATGTGTCTGGTTCGTCTCTCGTGAACGGACTCAAAGGTACATCAGGCAGC
>NW_007582044.1:0-1891 GCF_000690725.1 Stegastes partitus | reverse complement strand
GGACAACATGAAAAACCCTCCATTACTCTATTTCCCAGCTGCTCAGAGAATCCACCGTTATTTGTCTTCTCCTTCGCTGGTTACAGGCTCGTTCCTGTAATCCAACGTGCTCTTTACTAAACAGTAATGTGTCGTATATGGACCCCAAACATCATAACAGCGTAGTAACTGTATTTTTATGCTGATTTTATTTTCAGATTTAACTTGAAATGAGACAGAATATTAGAAATTAATTGCCAAACGCAGCTGCTGTACAGTTAGTTTTATGTAGCTGCACTTTATTTTGAAACCTATTCCCCTTTAAAAATCTATTTAAAGTCGATTTTCCATTAAAAATGTACAAAAAAAAAGAAGAACAAACCTCTGCGCGCTCCGAAAAAAATGTAATTATTTGGCTCATGAGGACACGGCAGCAGTGACACTCCCAGACAAGGTTAATCTATCCAGACAAAGTCACTGATTCCTAACAGAATGGAAATCTGCTCAGCAGTACAGTCAGCTGGTGAATGAAGCTCACACAAGCCTGTTCTGACTAAACCTCTTGAAGCCGACCTCCTTGACCGGTGTGCGTTATTGACTCCTGCAGGGCAGCTCTCTCAAGTGGGACGGCAATTCTACAACACGGACATCGAAGTGGAGATCCTGTCTAAAGAGGAAACCGAGAAGATGACGTATGTGGTATGTACTCGGATCCGTCGAGTGCCTGACCTTGACCCGTCTGTCGGTTCAATCAGCATGGAAATGATCCCGTCGCTTTCGACGAGACGAGTTCTTGTTTGCACTCAGACGCAAGTGTTTATTGGATGGAGATGAGTGCTTATTGGGAAGGGGCTCTGGGTGGGATCAGATCTACAGGAGAGCAGATTGGAAATATTCAACCTGTGAGCATCAGCGTCGGCCCTGTTGTTCTGGAGATGTTCCTCAAGCAAAAGGGCACAGTGTTTGATTTCTGAAACAGTGAGCAAGCGGCTCACTCCCAAAACACTTTTACAAGTAAAATCAACCAGAAAGGGAACGTACCAACTCTGGGGCTGAACAGGAAGTGGTAATAAGAGTGGCCAATTAGAGTTGTTGTTGTCATTTATGGAGTTCATGATGACCCAGCGACCGAGTGATGTTTTTCGTGTGGTCGGTCTTTAGAACTTTTAAGGGGCATGGACCAGACGGAAGGACCAGACACACTGCAGCAGTGCAGCAGATGTTTTAATGAAGGACACTCGTGTTGGTGATGTCATGTTTGCATGATGTTCACATCAGCTTGAGGTCTCTGAAAAGCATGAAGCCGGGTAGTCACCGCGTTAATCGGCTCGTGTGTGGGCCACAAAATGGGCAAAACTCGGTTGCTATCCATCTTGGGTCACCATGAACTCCATTAACAACAACAACTCTTATTGGCTGCTCCTGGTTACCATTTCCGGTTCAATCCTAGAGTTGGTACGTTCCATTTCCGGTTGATTTTACTTGTAGAAGTGTTTTGCACTTCCCGGTTACTGTAAAAAGGTCCTAAAAGGACTCTAGAATCAGTTTAATCTCCATTCTAATAAAGCATATTTAACAGCAGCTTTGTCAGATATAACAAATACTTTTAGAAATATTATGATCTGACTTTTTGATGCTTTATTGAGCAGCATGAATGTAATTGTAAGAACAATTGGTACCAGATTCCAGAACGGTGGTTAATTTCAATATAAAAACAGCAGACCTGATGCTCATAAACCAATTTAGAAAAAGCTGATGATTTGTCAGAAAGTACATCTGTAGTTGCAAATATTAAAAAATAAAAATAATTTTTTAAAAAAAAATTCAAAGTGCACATCTAGAAAAAATATGAATGAACTGTCCGAAGAGCTTTTTTTTTTCCCCAAAAAAGTAAATTAAAATAAAAAATAAA
>NW_007582043.1:0-1894 GCF_000690725.1 Stegastes partitus | reverse complement strand
GCTAATCGTGTCCACATTTGTAAGGCCTTGCAGTTTGAACTCTGGCTCCTCCGCACGCCGAACAGTCCTTGTACAAAACATTAAACTCTGATGGCAGGAGAACGCCACACAATTCAGCTCACACAAACTTCTGACTTTAATGAAAGTCATAAAAAAGTCCCTAAAAGATTCGTAATTCTGGCATTTAGCAAATAGAAATAATTTTGGTAATCCTAACTGACCTAAATTCAGACAGGACACTTGGTCAGATTTACCCATTTATTTGGGATCACATGCATTTGAGTTTGGCGGTGACTCTGCTGTCAGTGATGCTCTGGAACAATCTGAGCAAGCATGACACAGACAGTCCCTGAGATCACAAACCCCCCCAGCAGAGCCTTAAATTCAATATTCAAATAAATACAGTGTGAACACAAGAACAAGAAGACCAATCGTAAATCAAATCAGGTCTATTGTCATGTTGCTGTACATACACAGTAGTACAGGCAAGATGAGGGAGCGTTTCTTCAGGATTATTCAATCAGCAAGTTTTGCAGAATGCACGTCTGGGACAAGACACTAAATGTTCACTCTTGCTGTCTCCTGAAGGGGGCGCTGCATCCATGCACGCCACCATTCGTTGAACATGGTGAACCTCTTCAGGTCCTGGTAGGTCTTCAGGGACACAAAGACACACATGATGGTGTGACGATGGTGAAGCCGCAGATGTCTGTCTGCATCCCCTCCAGCTGTATGTCCGTCTGGGATGTTGTCATGGAGCCATGTTTCTGTTAAAGCAAACACACAGCAGTCCCTCCACTCTCTGTGGGTTTCTCTCAGCAAATGTAGCTCGTCCAGCTTGTTGTGGAGGGAGCGGACATTGGAGAGTAGGAGGACGGGGTTAGCCTTTAGCCTAGCATGGATCCCGGCTCTCTTCCTCCTCCTTTGTTTACGTTCGTACTGTTTCCTTCTCTCTTGGGTAACTGCCGACGTAGTCTCTGATCAGACTCTGTGTTGGTGTAGTATGTCCAAATCACAACCGAACGCCATAATTCTAGTGCCGTTCACTGTCCTGATGCCCAGCAAAGTCTCCCAGCCACAAGTTTTGCGGAATGAACATCTGGGATAGACAAGACACTCAAAACGTTCACTTTCGTTGTTTCCTGAAGTGGCCGCTGCGTCTATGCATGCCGCCATCACCATGGCAACTGGCAAATGGTCCTCACTTTACAAAATCCAAATTACATAGTTCCAAGGTACAATAATGAACCATCTATATCCTACAGTCCCACAATATGGGAAACAACCGAGGTTATTCAATTTAATTCTCAACCAGGCTCAGGAAAGGCGGCCATCTACTTTGACAAGTTGGGTGAGAATGATGGTTATTTAATAGGTGGTTATGAAATTGAACTGTTTTAAAAACGGAGGTGGTTAGGGAGGAGGAGGAGATTTGTCAATCTATAGAGGCTGGAGTAGCAGCGATGTGGTGAGCGTGGAGCGGGCAGAATGAATGAACGCTGCCTCAGTTATAAAGCAGCTAAGTGGGTGGGCTGGACTTAAGCAATGAACGATTGGACACAAAGGGCCTGGTGACACCCTGACTCCGTGCCTGCCTGAACTAACGCATAAGCTCTATACAGGAAAGGTTTTGTCTGATTTAATGTCAGACAGTGAGATAAATAAAGATTATGTCTCTTTTTATACAGCGTATCTAAACTTCTGGTTTCAACTGTATGTTGTAACCTGGAAACCCAAAATGAACAGATCAGTCTTTTTGAGACTGTCGTTGGTACAATGCAGGTTCAATACTCGGCCACTGACTGCTGGTTTTGCACATCATATGTCTTCTGTAAAACATAAAACACCACATGGACAAGTTAACAAGGTGAAAAACTTCCTACTGATTTTCTGA
>NW_007582042.1:0-1894 GCF_000690725.1 Stegastes partitus | reverse complement strand
GGTTCAGAGGGTTAATACCAGATTGAAGCAAGTGTTATCATATTATGATTTTTTCTTTTTTGTTATAATGCAACAGAGAATATTAGCTGACCTCTGTTTTAAAATATTCGTTTGTCACCGTGTATTGATCCCAGAGTCGCACGTCTCAGCTCTTAATCAGCTTGTCACACTGATTCCAGGTTCACACCTTCACTGATGTCTGCTGGGACAAGTGTGTGGACAGTCCGGGCTCCAAGCTGGACTACCGGACGGAGACGTGCCTGGTGAGCTGCGTCGAGCGGTTCATCGACACCACCCTCACCATCACCAACCGCTTCACGCAGATGGTGCAGAAGGGCGCTCATTGATCACGGACTACAACGGGACTGTTTCACAACCAAGCGTTTTGTATTTCTAACATGCTGATGGGAGGCGATGTGAAGAGGACTCAGCGGACTGGTGGTGTTTGAGGGAGAACTGATGAAACTCTGCATGCTTCTACCTCTTTGAGTCGAGAAGTCGTATCATGGGACATTAGTAAATAAACACGTGTTGACCAAGAAGCCCGTCTGCGATCCTGAAGGAGGTCTCTGCAGGGCTGAATCTAGTTTTCTTTAAAAATGAGCCTCTGAAGGTATTAAAAAATCTTAAATGTAGAAAAGTCTTACACATTGTCTGATTCTTTCTTTCGTCAGTCCACATTTCATAGATTACTCTCACATACAGCACAAATATTCATGTGCTAAAAATAGCAATGGACATTAAGTGTATTTGTTTAAAAAACGATGAACATTTAATCAATCAAAAAAACTTAGTATGTAAGAATAAACCAAACCTTTCAACTCTAAAATGAATCTTGGTTAATCTATCCATCTCTTTTCTGCTGCTCGTCTGGCTCCAGGTTGCATTACTTTAGTTAACAACATCCCTGGGAAGTATTGGGAAATACAGTCGTCCTCAAATGTATTCATAGCCTCCCATAAAAGAAGGAAAAACACAGCTGTCACTGAAATAAGCTGAAATTGACAAAAGTAATAATAAATAAAAATGTAATGAAAGTCATGACATTGCTTTTGAATTGTGGTTCAACAGAAATATTTTTTAAAAAAAGAAGCAAACAAGCATGATGGGACCTGTAAACTAATACTTTGTTGAACAACCCTTTGAGCCAATCACAGCAATCAAGTGTTTTCTGTAACTCTCAGTCAGACTTCTGCACCTGTTGACAGATGTTTGGATTCACTGCTCATCAGCAAAGTGCTCTAATTGGTCTGGGACAGTTTTGTTTTTGTTTTTTTTAATTATTCTTTTCAACCACAATTCAAAAGCAATGTCTTACTTCACGAAATTATAATTTAGCAAATTTTTATTTATTCTTACTTTTTTCAGTTTCTAGGTATTTGAGTGACTGATGTGAATTTTACCTTTTCTTTAATTGAAGTGGATGAATACATTTGAGGATAGCTGTACTTATCTACAGGCAGTAAGACACATGTATTCCATTTTACGTGGTATTAAAAAGGTCTTAGGGAGCATGAAGAAACCCTGACTAACCTGGTGGATGTTTCTGTACAGAGCATGGACACTGCGCTCCTTCAGGTGACAGCGACAGCGAACGTTTAGTGTCTTATTCCAGACGTGCATTCTGTAAAAATTGCTGATTGAATAATCCTGAAGAAACGCTCTTTCATCTTGCCTGTACTACTGTGTATGTACAGCAACATGACAATAAACCTGATTTGATTTTCAGGACAGATCTGGGTTCAGTGGCAAGTTCAACAACTGGGAAAATGTCACGATGGAGAAGAGAGTGAAAGATTTTCATAGAAGTATTTGTAGAACTTCCATACTGAAAGCACACATGTTGGCATTACTGCATATTACTGCACTAAGGCCCTTCCTCTCTACTGATCAG
>NW_007582041.1:0-1901 GCF_000690725.1 Stegastes partitus | reverse complement strand
ACTACGGTCGCTTTGACTGTCTACCTTTATTTGTCTGAACAACTTCTCTCATTGGTTACATATGTGAGTGTGGCTACCTCTCATACATACGCAAAGCAAATGTTAGAGAGTTTGGAGTTTAGGATTGAATGAACTGAGTAGCCAGAGTTTAGTGGAGACACCTGCTTATCTAAAGGTTCCACAATTTTGGTTTTGGAAGCTTCTGGTTGGTTAATTGACAACACTTGAGTTAATTGGAGGCACCTGTGGATGTATTTTAAGGCACACCTCAAACACACTCCCTCCTTTTGTGACAACAGAAATCTGCCAAGATATCTGAAAGAGAACCTCTACAAGTCTGGTTCATCCTTGGGTACAGTTTCCAGACGCCTGAAGGTTCCACATTCATCTGTTCAAACAGTTATATCAAGTATAACCATCATGGGGATGTCCAGCCATCATAGCGCTCAGGAAGGAGACGGGTTCTGTGTCCCAGAGATAAAGTGTTCTGGTTGAAATGTGCGTATCAACCCCAGAACAAAAGCTAAAGACCTTGTGAAGATGCTGCTGAAGCTGGTCAGAGAGTCATTATCCACAGTGGAACCAGTCCTGTACCCACATGGACTGGAAGGCTGCTCAGAGAGGAAGAAGACATCACTCCAGAAGAAACATAAAAAAGACAGATGACAGTTTGTAAATGCACACAGGCAAGCCTGAGAACACCATCCCAATTATGAAGCATGGGGGTGGCAGCATCATGCTGTGGAGGGACTGGTGACCTTCACACAATAGATGGCATCATGAGGAAGGAACATGATGAGGAAATATTGAAGCAACACCTCAAGACATCAACCAGGAAGTTAAAGCTTGGGCACAAATGGGTCTTCAGATGGACAATGACCCTCAGCATAGCACCAGATTAGCTACAGAGAGGCTTCAGGACAACAGAGTCAGTGTTGTGGAGTGGCCATCACAAAGTCCTGATCTCTGTCCTGGAGAGCATTAGTGGGCAGAGCTGAAAAGGTGTGTGGAGTAAGGCGACTTACAAACCTGAAACAGGAATGGGCCAAAATTCTATCAAACTAATGTGAGAAGCTTGTGGAAGGAAACCCAAAATGTCCAGTTTAAAAGCAATGCTACCAAATACTAAGCAAAGGTCCTTAAACCTCTGACTTTCAACGAAGTAATAAAAAAAATCTCTAACAAAATATCTCTTTCATTAGTCCGGCGTTTAGCAAATAGACACCATTTTGGTAATCCTAACTGAGCTAAAACAGGAAAAGTGTAGTCACATTGAATGTCAGACAGTAAAAAAAAAATTTTTTTTTTATACAGTGTATGTAAACTTCTGGTTTCAACTGGATATGAAACCACCTCTAAAGCATTTAGTGTTTCCAGCACAATTATTGGGCCACAGTAGCCTCAATAACTGAACTGGAAAAAGCTTAAACCAGGAAGAACTTGCCAGAAGGACAACCATACTGGTCGCACTCCATCTATTAGGCATGTATAGTAGGGCAGCTACACTAAAGTCACTCTTTCTTACAGGCCCATAGGCAGCTATGTGGAAATTGGCAAAATGACTCTGAACTAGTATATACTCTGATCTGATGAGTTCAAACACCAGGCACTGATCATCACCTGGCTATTACCATTGATAGAGCGAAACACGGTGGTGGCAGCATCATGCCATGGGGTTGCTTCTCTGCAGCATGGACAGGGAGACCAGTATGTTATGCTTTTTTGGACTTTTATTGTATAGGACAGTGAAGAGAGAGACAGGAAAATAGGGGAAGGATTTGCAACAAAGGGCCAAGAGCGGGATTCGAACCCATGGCAGCTGCATTGGGGACTATAGTCCCTGTATATTAGTCGCCAGCTCAACCATTGGAGTTATAGCGGCGGCCTATGTTTTTTTTTTT
>NW_007582040.1:0-1902 GCF_000690725.1 Stegastes partitus | reverse complement strand
GAGAACGCTGGGAGAACGTAACAGAACGCTGAGAGAACACTGGGAGGACAGCTGGACATATGAACTGTAAGTTGAGTTAAATGATGGTCTACGTTTTCAGAAGGTTCCCAGAACGTCTTCTTGTTTGCGTTTTGTGGTGAATGGAATGTGAATGTCGGTTTATGTGACTTCGTCTTTTCGGTTTAACAGCATCTGAGGCTCCTTTACTGAACTGCATCACATGAATAAAGTGAAATCCAACCTGCGTCTGTGGAGAAGCTGCTGACGTCTTCTTGTTTCTCTGGACATCTTTGGAGACGTCTTCCAGAAGTTCTTCTTCTTTTGGACAAACTTTTAAAATCCTCCTGGAATAAAATGACGAACACGTCAGAGACTTCTGTACCTGTCGTCTTGGACATTTATTTAATCTTTAAAATGCTGCAGAGAAAAGCACAGCTCTCTGGTCGTCTTCTGGTCCACCTGAAAGCATCTTCATCTGTCCTGGACACGAGCAGAACAACGTCCGCCGTCAGTCCTCCACCTTCCTTCAGTTCCCTGAACTCTCTCCAGCCTGATGCTGAAGCTGCTGCGGCTCAGGTGAGTCTCTCCAAGAGAAAGAGGGAGTTTACCTGCAGGTGAGCCGCTCGCTCGCCCACATTTAAATATAAAAGGCTGGGAGGAGCTGGAGAGAGAGAGGGAGGGGGGAGGGCGCCTCCTCTTCACCTGTGAACACACCTGAAGGAGGAACACCTGAAGCTCTGCAGCCGCTAACTCACAGCTAAGTGACACGGGAGGAAACAGGTGGACGATTCACGGCTCATCTTCTACGAATCAAGTCAGACTGGACTGTGTTCAGAGGAAACTGTTTGATGGACGAAGCTGAACGCTGATCCTCCTGCGGGTGGAGCTCAGGGCGGGTGGAGGGCGGGTGGAGCTCACAGCAGCTTCACGTCCACGCTGAGCTCAGAGGTCCAACATGGAGACAGAACTGATTCTGATCATCTCAACATTCTGTCAAGACAGTGCAAAAATAACACGTGATCATCTTTCAGTGGTCTTTGTGCAGCTTGTTGGACCTCCTCTTGAACCATCAGAACTGGTTCCTTCACTGAGGTTCATGTTTCACTAAAGTCCTGCAGCTCTGTGGAACCAGAACCACATGAAGGAGGAGACAGACCTCAGACACGTCTTCTGTCAGCAGCACTCAGAACAACACATTAACAGACAATAATTGAAGTAGATTCATTTTTTCAATAAGTAAAATCCAGGAACTCAGATGTTAAACCCTGGAGCTCATTCGTCTCTAGTGATGCTCGATACCACCGGGTTCCTCTCCGATCTGATACTGAGTAAATTCAGGCTGGTATCAGCGATACCGATCCGATACCGAGACTGTGTGCAAACACACCTAATGTGTGCTTCACATCACAGCTTCATAATTCTACAAGACATTGATTTTGAACTCAGACGTGTGCTGAGGCAGCCCGAAGCCTCACTACCGATACATCCCAGCTGATACGGCACCGGAAACCCAAACAGAGGACATTTATAATAAATGACACAATAATTACACAAGTTTGTCACTACCTACATTTTAAAATATGCATTTCACAGTTAAAGCAGATTGGACTGATTGTAAATAATAACAGACATGTTTTATAGATCAGATGCTGTTTTATTGCTCTGCATGTGTAATGACACCTCGTCCATGTAATCCACTTCAAATGATCGGCTCTTTAGGAAACCGTACCGGAATAAATCCAGGTTTAGTGCCTGTGAGATTATCTCAGTGATACACATTTTACTCCGCTGCAACGAGGAACTACAGCTAACCACAGCTAACCACAGCTAACTACAGCTAACTACAGCTAGCCACAGGTAACTACAGCTAGCCACAGCTAACCATAGCTAACCACAGCTAAC
>NW_007582039.1:0-1906 GCF_000690725.1 Stegastes partitus | reverse complement strand
GCGGCGGCGGCGGCGAAGCGAGGCGGCGTGTGAGCGTGAATACAGATGCAGGTTCAGGGCGGTGTTTGTTCACGGCGTAATAAAGAGCTACGGGAGGAAAACATACACCGCCGAGTGAAGAATGTCTGAATATTTCCTGCGTAATGTGGCGATGCTCTGCGGCGACGCTGCTCCAGCCCATAAACCACCGAAGTGTCACATCAGCAGAGCGGGCGGCGGCGGCGCTACGGTGGCTGAGATGGATCAAAACGCTGCTTTTCTTCATCACGTTGAGGAGAAAAAGCCCTCAGAGCTGCTCGTTTGTACGGTTACAGAGGAACGTGTCAGAACTGTCACAACGTTACCTTTATGTTCTGCTGCTGCCGGAGGAGGAGGAGGAGGAGGAAGACGCATGATGCTGCTACCGAACCGCCGGACCTCCAGGGAGGGAACGGGCCGGATCCTGAGCTCTGGGTTTAATGTCTGCCGTGGATCCTACACGCTCATTAGGAGTCTATTTATATGCTGGACTGACTGAGCAGCGTTCACATGTTGATCACATGTTTGTCTTCATGTTATCTCACATTTCTGAGCTACTGGATGCCTTGAATTCCCCTAAAAAGATAAAAACAAGTATCTACCTATCTATCTATCTATCTATCTATCCATCTATCCATCTATCCATCCATCCATCCATCCATCCATCCATCCATCCATCCATCCATCTATCCCCAGCTCTACGTCGTTTTCTCCAGAATCCTACAGTTTAGTCCACAGCTATTTTAATAATCTCCTCGATGAGCAATTTTCTGCTCCCTGCAGTTAGCTGCTGGTATTTGTTGTATTGGCAGAAATGTGCATCTTTTCCCTGTAATCCAGTGAATATATTTTACAACCATTAAGACGAACAAACGTCCTGCATTCTGTAAAACGCGGTCCTGAAATGTGTCAAAGCGCCACCGATGGACTCTACGTTTAGAACCCTTCTTTGTGAACAAATAGAAATAATCATCATTATTAGTTGAGGTAAAGCTCTGTAAACGAGCAGCGACAGCCTGAAACGCTTTTGGAAATGTGACGCTGTTTATTATCCGAGCATCGACTCCAGTGTGCTGACGTCCGTCTGCTGAGATGCCGTTTGTATGAAAGGTTGTTGTTTACGTGGTTTATTCAGATGATTGGTAGTTTAGCCGTTTCTTTACCCACCTGTGCGGTAAATGAGCGATCCAGTGGTTTTATGCTGCCTGTCAGCCGGTGAGCTGGATGCTGGTGTTTGGCTGGTCGTCTCAGGAGAACCTTATCTCCTCCACTGGTCGCTGCTGAAGCTCTGGTTTCTACTCTGTTCTTTGGCAAACTAGACGCTGCACTCGTTCTGGTTTGTGAAAATGGCAGCCATGAGGTTTTACCTGTTGTGGAACCAGTCCGACGCCTGGTTCTTTACCTGATCGGGTTCTCTAACGGGGAGACAAACTCTGGGACACCACAGTCCTCTGATGTGCCTCGATGACCGTCACAGAGCTTCGTGTCTGATCCCAGCGTCGTGCTTCAGCCTCCAGAGAACCTCCAGAGAACCTCCAGAGAACCGGTGTGAGTCGCTGAGCGTGAAGCCGAGTGTGTGTGGGCTGACGGCAGCGGGGGAAGCTGCACGTCGCCGCTCGCTTTCTCCTGGAAAACGTCTTTGAGCGTTCAGAGCAGCTGCACCTCCTCTATTGTTCCTATAAGATAAATTGGAGCTATTGTCAGAGAAAGAGAAAAGGCCTTAATTGAAGGTTTTCCTGCTGCAGCTTTTACTGCAACACACACACACACACAGAACCCAGCTTCAAAGTAATTAAACACATTAACACTTCAAGCATAAGCAAAAAAAAAAAAAAGCTCTCTTTTGTGTACATTCGCTTCCATTTATCACGGCGGCGGCGGCGGCGGC
>NW_007582038.1:0-1906 GCF_000690725.1 Stegastes partitus | reverse complement strand
GAACTGATCTGGTGTCAGGTTCTACCAGAACCCAGATGTGTTCTTCCTCCTAAATGTCATGTGTCTATCTGCTGTACTGATGAAGTTCTGAGGCTCAGAACTGATGGAAAAAGTCCATTAAAGTGATCAATCTGGACCCTCCTCTGTGGACTTCACGGACCTGGACCTCTGGAACATTCACAGTGTGAACTCTGCAGGCTTCGTTAAAATGAATTAACAGAGTTTTGTGGCAGCAGCACTGGTCCAGGTGGTTCTCAGCGTCTTTGCTCCTGTGGATTTAACCAGCATTAAAGTTAGCTGCTATTCAGCCAGGTTCTTGTTTCCTCCTCCTCTCCCACCTGTGCAGGTACCTGAGCCGAGTGTTCGGCATGCACCCGAAGGAGACGGCCAGGCAGCTGAGCCTGGCCGTGAAGGACGGCCTGGTGGTGGAGACGCTGACCGTCGGCTGCAAAGGCTCCAAGGCCGGCATCGAGCAGGAGGGATACTGGCTGCCCGGGGACGAGATGGTAAGACGTCACCAGCACATTGGTTCTGTGTTCACGGCCAACAGAAGCGTCTCCTTTCCTGGTTAGGGACTCGCGGTGTGCACATACGCTGTTGTTGCCTCTGTGTTCACTCTGAGAGCAACGTCACCGGAAATCCAGCATCTGCCGGACTGGATGTCCACGTAAACGTGTTTCACATCAGTCAGCTGCAAAATAAATGAAACGAGCTCACAAACGAGTTAGAAAAGTTAGAACAGTGAAGGGCTGCAATGAGAGGAGCTGCTGGTCGATGTCCAGTCGATCTACAACCTGATGAACGGTTACAGTAATGAAACGTTAGAACAACACTGATGGTTCACGTCATCAACCGGTAACACAGGTCACAGTTTTAATGGTGGTTTTTTTTATTGTGCTTTAGATTTCTGATTACAGGAACTTTTTAGATTTCTAACCAAGACTTGTGATGATAAAACCTTAAAAGTGTTAAACGTAGCTTCAGTATCTGCATCACGAAGCTAACAGGGAGAGGAGCTTAGAGGAGGTCAGCACATAAACTGTCCAAAACAAAGTCATTAGGATGCTCAAAGATGTCGGCGGCATCATCATCATCATCATCATCATCATCATCATCATCATCATCAGCATCAGCAGCATCAGCAGCATCAGCAAAACAGAAATCATTGATGCCTGTCAGGCTGAACGTTCACAGGTTGAACTCGGGTGTGTGTGACGAGGAGGAGATGTGTCGTTATGTGTTCCACACAAACAGACCGACCTGCTCCTTGAACAATATGAACATTTATCATGGTTAAATTATGAGTTTTGCTGCTCAGTGACTCAGATCAGCTGCTTGTTTCTAGCTTCCAGCTGCACGTCAGAGCTCTGAAACGTTAAACTTCCTTCATGTAAACATCAACGTTCAGGTCTGGGACTGTCCCAGAATGAAGGAGACGCTCAAATCGGTTTAGTTTTCAGACAAATCAGTTAAATTAATGTTATTGACTGAATATTCTCAGTGATAATTACCAACAGACTGATCAGTTTTCAGCACAGCAGACTAAACGGACCGGAACCAAACATAGAAACCGACTCATGTGATTTCAGCATCACCAACTGAATACATGTAGGTCACCATGGCAACATGTTGCATCCTGCTGTACGTGCACAGCTTCATTCAGTGGATCACTGACGTACAGATCAGCAGGTTTCCAGATTAAACTTCAGCTGAGACTCTGAATCACTCAGAGAGAAACATCAGGTTACAGGGAGACGCTTCTTAGAGCCCGTTTAAATCCCAAACTCTGAACACAGCCTCCTCCAGAGCAGGTTAACTCTGCAGCATCGGTTACCATGGAGATCAGGCTGTGCAGCATCAGTTACCATGGAGATCAGGCTGTGCAGCATCAGTTACCATGGAGATC
>NW_007582037.1:0-1910 GCF_000690725.1 Stegastes partitus | reverse complement strand
TTTTGTACAAAATAATATAAAACTTCACATTTTAAATCCACAATCAAATGTACATTTTATGTGGTTGTTTATATTAAATGAACAAAAACACATCAGAACGCACCTGCGATGCAGCAAGAGAGGGCACGTCACACACACACACACACACACACAGGCCACAACGCAGTCTCTCCCTTGCAGCGAGTGATACAACATGCAAATGAAGCGAAGTCGCCAATGATTTTAACATGGTTTAACATCACTTTTGTCAAACAAAACCAACTGCAAAAAATCATACACAGACTTCAAGAACAGTTTCTTCTTCTTCTTCTACTGATTTGGCAGTTGGCATCCAACGTTCGGGTGCATTACTGCCACCTACTGTACACACAAAAACATTAGAGATCCTATAGGACGGATGTCTTCCGGGTCTACGGCGAGGCTGTGCGCCGACGCTAACAGGACTGCCTTAGCAACAAGCGCAAATTTCCTCCAAACACCACCGGTTTAATAAAAATACCACAATACGATGTACTGTTTTACACTACATATATTAGACTTTAACAGTAGCACATTTGTCAGTATTTCGTTTATTTTAGTTTATTAATAGAAAAACACAACCCTTGTTGTAAACCCCAAGAAGTAGTACGTATTTTATATAGTGATCTCTACAGTTATTTGTGTGAATGGGCCAGAACAGTAAAATTGGTTAATGCCTGACTGTCGGAAGAAAAGAACGACAAAAACATCACAGTATACTGTATGTGCCATCTATCAGGGAAAAAAACGTGTCCCAGACATGAAAGATAATCCATCCATCCATCCATCCTTTTTCTTCCGCTTATCCGGGGTCCGGTCACGGGGGCAGTAGGCGGAGCAGGTCGTCCCAGACTTCCCTCCCCCCGCAGCGCTTTCCAGCTCTTCCTGGGTGATCCCGAGGCGTTCCCAGGCCAGCCAAGTGATATAATCCCTCCAGCGGGTTCTGGGTCTGCCCCGGGGTCTCCTTCCAGGTAGATGTGTTCGGAAGACCTCCAGAGGAAGCCTCTCTGGAGGCGTCTGAATCAGATGTCCATACCACCTCAACTGGCTCCTTTCGACACGCAGGAGCAGCGGCTCTACTCCGAGCTCCCTCTGGATGTCCGAGCTCTTCACCCTATCTCTAAGGCTGAGCCCAGCCACTCTGCGGAGGAAGCTCATTTTGGCTGCTTGTATCGCGATCTCATTCTTTCGGGTATGACCCAAAGCTCGTGACCATGGGTGAGGGTTGGGACGTAGATGGACTGGTAAATCGAGAGCTTTGCCTTGCAGCTCAGCTCTCTCTTCACCACGACGGTCCGGTACAGCGCCCGCATTACTGCTGATGCTGCACCAAGCCACCTGTCCACCTCGCGCTCCATTTTCCCATCACTCGTGAAAAAGATCCTGAGATACTTAAACTCCTTCGCATGAGGAAGCAACTCCCCCCCTACCCGGCGGTGGCAATCCACCGGTTTCCGGCAGATGACCATGACCTTGGACTTGGAGGTACTGAGCTGCAAACCACTCCAGTGCGTGCTGAAGGTCACAGTCTGATGAAGCCAGCAGTCCTTATTCGAACTATCTTAAGGGTTCTTTGAATTGCTCTTTGTCTGGTCCCTCCCCCAGAACCAATTTGCCTTGGGAGACCCTATCAGGGGCTAATGCCCCGGACAACAAAGCTCCCAGGATCACAGGGACAAACTCCTCCACCGCAATAAGGTGGCAATTCATCTGGGGGACAAAAGATAATTCCAGTTGAAATGTATTGGTTTGAAATTAGTGCTGGGGAACACATAGAGTTTGGCAAATCGTGTCCTATAGGACACAAAACAATAGATTAAGTTTCGTGACTATTTCACAAATTGCCATGAGGCTGGGTTGAGGTACATGGTGTGTACAAACAACTGTGAATT
>NW_007582036.1:0-1914 GCF_000690725.1 Stegastes partitus | reverse complement strand
TGACGTGGCTTTAAGAAAGCAGCAGCTCTGCACAAAGATGCGTCATTCTCGCCTCCTCCTCTGTACGTACAGCGCTGCCCACTTCATGTCACAGCGCTTTATTAATCATAAAATATTGAATCATTTCCTATTTAACCTATAGTACAACAGCCTGTTTATTGGCATACAATAATGTCATAATCCTGTTTTTTTTCATTACGAAATTCCCCAAAATTGATTAACTTTTGCTTGTTTAAAGTCATGCTCGGCTGATCGAGCGTCGGCCAGATTATCACCCCGGTCAGCCGCGGAAGGCAATGAGTTTGTTTGTCAATGACCTGCTCACCTGAGATCTGATCACTGAGTTGTTCACACACTGTTTGACATTAATTAGGGCACATCATAGAGAATTGTTGCAGAGCATGTCGTCAGTCATACCTGAACTGCTCAGCTGGTTAATCATGATAAGTTCATCCTCTGTGCTCCCTCTGATGAAAGGAAAGAACTTTTATTGATGGGGCGGCTTTTCGTACCGACCAAAGGTGAAATTTCACTGAAGCAAAACCATAAAACTCTGTTTGAATAAATATTCCTTGAGCTTTAAACAAACATTCCCATTTTGGCTTTTCATATAAACACCCATTTTTCGTCACACAAACACAACTTTCTCAGTGCTCTATCATTGCGGACGCTTTGATACGCTAATCTTGAAGCCCGCTTATTGGAATATCCCGGATATAGTCATAATACCATCCTGGACCGAGGGTGTGATAATAAACAGGCAGCACTGTGTATGTGACAGGAAGGAACTAGGGTCTTGTCCACACATAGCAGAGTTTTTATACAACTGAATATCCTCCCCCCTACACACCGCCTCATTCACAAATTCATCCACACCTAACCGCATAAGTGTGTTGTTAAGCACATTCATAAGCATGCCAAAACCCCCAAATCCTGTCCAATCAGATTAAACTTCCATCTCTCAACGTCATAAAATAACCGTCCTTACCGTCGTCCTTCGCCTGTGTTCTTGTATGTGGTATCTGGGCTTGTGAAAACAAGAAAGCAAAAAGCGCCCGGACCAGAGACAACACAGTTTTGAGGGCATCGTCGCTGTTTCTGAATGTAACACAGGTCGCACATGTGAGAACATATTTTGTTGCAGGTAGTGACATTTCTAAACCTCAGACCCCAGTTATTGATGTCCACATGCAGATGTATAAACGGAGGATTCGCAAATCTTCACTTTGGTCACAGGTTTTTGAAAGAATCGCGTTTTTTGTTTGTTTGTTTTTATTTACAAAGAGATGGATACAGGAAAGAGTACATTAGTACAAAAAGTGCCAGACACCGACCACTCTTTGACTTTTTTTTTAAACACAACAAAACAAAGCAAAACAAAACACTGAACAAATGTGGAGAGATAAATGCCCTGCACAGTGACTTCTAAAAAACAAAAACCAAAACAAGACAAATACAAAACACAAAGGGGATGGAGAAATGTTGTTACATATTATTTGTACTTGACCTCCACAAAATCTGGGTGTAAAGGCTTCACATATCTGACCCACTTACTCCATAAAGTGTCCTTTCTAAGGTGAACTGAAAACGTAACAGATTCCATTATATACATTTCGTACACTATGTTTATCCATTCAGACATTGTGGGGGGCTCAGGAAGGAGCCAGCGTCTCGTGATTGTCTTCTTGTCAGCCAAAATCACCAAAAGGTCTTTATTTAGTCCACATTTTTAAAATGTCCCAGAAATATTGTGGAGAACGAATGGTGTGTTTTTAATGCTGTAAATCTGCACTTTCGTGTGGATGACAGGCCAAATCGTAGAAAAAAATAATTAAAAAATTGTTTTGTGAGATACCCTGCTACGCGTGGACGAGGCCTAAGACACGAGGAGAGGAGTCGAGGAAAGGAAGCGAG
>NW_007582035.1:0-1921 GCF_000690725.1 Stegastes partitus | reverse complement strand
TTATTATCATTTATCTGTTTTATTTTGTATTTTTGCTTCTCTCATGTAGAGGAACATTAGAACGATACAGATGATTCTCAGGGGAAAATGTTCTAGAAAAGCACCTCGCTGTTAAAACAACACAAAGTTCTGTTTTATCAGTATTAATACTTCAATTGATCAACAGTATTTGTTAGGGGCAGCATTTCAGTCTTTGCAGCTTTGCTTTCCTGCAGGCGAAGTGGACGTGACGACTGCTTTTCTCTCTCCGGCAGCTTTCAGGGCCCAAAAATCCAAATCCAGTCGCTGACCGTCCACAGGTTGTGGATAAGGCAGATGCACAAAGGGAAATCCCATCTGCAAAAAACATGTTTTAAAGCTACAAGATGTGTCAGAAAAGTTCCAGGACTGGTGTCACAAAAGATAGATTTCAAACTACAAACTAGGAGTTTTCCCCTTCAGACCATCAACCAGCACGTCTACAAGGAAATCCTGCAGCATTTGCATCGTTCAGAGAAGAGGCAGAGATGTATCAGGACCAGTGGTGGCTGCTTCACCATGACAACGCCCTGAGCATCCCACAGGTCCTGGCTGAGAAGAACATCTCTGTGCTGGAGCAACCTCCCTACTCACCCCACCTGGCTCCGTGGGATTGGTTCCTCTTCCCCAAGCTCAAGGCGGTCATCAAGGAGACCCGTTTAGAAGACGTAGACGACATCAAGATGGCTGTGAGGACGTGGCTGAGGAGGCTGGGGAAGTGTGTTAGACTCCAGGAGGATTACTTGGAAGAGGTTCGATTTGAATTATATCTTTTGTGACACCAGTCCTGGAACTTTTCCGACACACCTCGTATGTGGACTCAGGGACCCAACTCATCCTAATAAGTGAAGCGTTTTGATGCCAACTTGTACAAAGAATTTAAAGAGTGGACCAGTTAGTTCAAATGTTTTTCCACCATCAGAGTTTGACAAGTTAATTAGCTACGAGTAATGATAACTGTTTAACTTTCTCTTTTTGGTGAACTAGATGCAAACGCAGCCTTCACACTGATATCATGGCTCACCAGCTGTTCAGTGTGCAGATCAATAACACCAATTCTAATGATCAGTCAGTACTGGTAGCGGTTAACACGGCATAAACTGTTTAGTCAATCATTTTTTAAAAAATGCAGCGAGTAGAGCACAGACCTGCCAGGAAGCTGTTCTCAGTTTATTAAACTCCATTAAGTGATACGGAGTGGGAAATATAAAGTTAACTATAAAGTAAATTATGTACAGAAGACATGAGATTGCTGCAAACCATGTAAAAGCTTTAATAATAATCCAATATTAATGTTAGAAACGTCATAATTTGCTGTCAAAACAAACTTACCTGCATGAGAAAGTAAACAAGTGAAGTAATTAAGCATAAAAATCATAACGACATATGGCTAATTATAGGTCTTCATGTGATGAAGGTCAAACTGAGGCTGATCAGCGCTGAAAGAGACACTCTGAGTATTTCCTCGTTCATCAAATGACATTAAAAAGTTAAAATGAATGAAGCAGAACAATGCAGATTGTAAACTAATGAACGTTTCTTCCTGTGATCGTGGTGTTAGTGTGGTTTGGTCGGAGAAGCAGCAGACTGGTCAAGTGAAGAGCTTCCCCTGGACTCAGAGTCACACAATGAGCCTTTAAACAACTTTAATCCTGCAAAAGAGTCGACATGTGTGATTAAAATGTGCACTAAGGTCAAGTTTCATGTTCTTTCACCTTATATTACTTTCATTACTGTTTCAGGTTTTTACTGAGGCTTCGTTGTCGATTATTGATTATTTTATTTAATTATTTGTAAGGCGGGTATTGAAATCAGAGTTTCAACTCTACTTCCTAAAGTCTAATTTTGCTGAAGTGAGGCTGAGCTCCTGCCTATAGTTAGGTCTGAAACTGTGGTATTTTTC
>NW_007582034.1:0-1925 GCF_000690725.1 Stegastes partitus | reverse complement strand
GTTTCACTCCACAGAACTACAATATGAAGTTCTGAAACTGCACTGGCAAAGCAGGCACCTGCCTTGTTTTCCTAGAGCAGGGGTCGGCAACCTGCGGCTCCTGAGCCACATGTGGCTCTTTCGTACCTCTGCTGCGGCTCCTAGTTCGTTAGTTTTAAAAATTTAATTCTACAGTTGAAGATTATGGTGATCTTGTAACATTAAAATAAAATGTTTAATGTTTAAATTTTTTTGTAATTTAAAAAAAAAAAAATTAAATATGCATCCCACTCACTGATGCGCGACACCTGCCAGCACACACAGTGTTGCCAATTTGATGACTTTTTCGCTAAATCTGGCGACTTTCCAAATCCACTTGGCGACTTTTTTTGTCAAAAGTGACTAGGGACAAATCTGGCACCTCCTCCTGGTGCTACTGGAGACTGTTCTGGTGTTTTGGAAACTCTGACGTGAAACCCGTATCGGTCTGCAGTTACTGTCCTCAGCGAGCAGCGGTGCTGCCGTGAGCTCCTCCCGTCCCAAAGCGCTCACACGTGGTCGGGAGTCTGGTCAGGGGAGGCAGAAAAAAAATCTATAATGATAAAATAATTTAAATGGTTATATTTATCCAGTGATTTGTATTATAAAGTATTAATTTTTTCATTTAGCCTCGTCAATTTTGATGATTTTTAAATTCAAAATCGCTGAATTTTCGCAATTTTCCATTCAAATGCTTGGAAGAGAAGCCGGTGAGGCAGCGGCGAGCTGAGCCTCACCTTGGATTGCACAATCCCTCACTGTGCTGGCTGCCATGCGTAGGCTGTCACTGCATGGCAGCCAGTGAAGTGAGGGATTGTGCAATTCAAGTGAGGCAGCAGCGAGCTCAGCCTCACTTGGATTGCGCAATCCCTCGCTACCTCCGCTGGCTGCCTGCAGTGACAGCGTGCTGCTGGCTGTATGTCGCCATTAACATGGTTCAAACACATTTAATATATGAACTGAAGTTCCATAGTTCAGATGATGTATATCATAATGTACAGTGTTTTTATTACCAACTGTATGTGTGTAACGTGTTTCGTGTGCTGAGCGATCATAAACGGCTGAGAAGAGGTTCCAGGTGAGGCAGGCAGTTCTCTTGACTCATGTCAGGGGGCGCTCTGATCCCAGACATGCTGACTCCATGGCTGCAGAGGAAGTGACAGCAAGCTGGACTAGGTACGATATAAAGTTAGCAAGTCAAGTGCAGCAGAGGAAGATCAGGAGACTTTTACAAAGAAGTAATGGATATTTTTGTCCAGAAGGAGGAGCATGGAGTTCAGTTAAAGGTAAAGATAAGACTGCAATAACTTGAAAAAAAAGAAACATGCGTTTTGTGGGCTACAGCTTGTATGTGTAAAGAATGCAGACATGAAACATAACCCGTAAACTGCTTCCAATCAAATGGCAAATAAGCAACTGTGTAGAGTGCATATATTTGTAAATCAGATTCTGATGAAGTCAGTGCCTCACCAGCCATGAACCTCACCACATGTCACTGGTCTGGTCAGCAGTCCCAGCTACAGTCAGCAGGCCAACCACACACTGTTCTACTTTGCTGCCAGTGGCGATTCTAGGTTTTACTTTTAGGGGGGGCCAATAGGGGGCCAATTCTATATTTTGGGGGGTACCCAATTACTGCGTTATTTGTAGATGTAGACCTAACCTAATTAAATAGATCTAATAAAATAAACATCATCTGGAAAAGGTTTCTGGTCAGAACGTGCTTGTACAATATGGAATGGACAATAATTGCTTCTTTCAAAAGCAACTCATGACACTCAGACTGATTCACAGCATGAAGACTAATGTTAAAATAACAGCCTGATGGCTCAAGGTACATTAAAATGATACATACATTTAAATACACAGATAAACACAATGCTCTCCTCTTTTATATTAACAATGTT
>NW_007582033.1:0-1926 GCF_000690725.1 Stegastes partitus | reverse complement strand
TGGTTGTTTCTTTTCATAATTAGCAAAACATTTCTAACCATGACAAAGGTTAGGACTGAATTCACCTCCTACATTCATAGACCTTTCATCTAATTCAATAGGAACGGAGCAGCCTCACAGATTGTCTTTGCACTGACTTAAAAATGACTTCAACAGCTCAGATTGTACATTTTCAGGGTTGAATGAAAAGAAGTTATAACAGAAAGCAAATCTGTCTGTAACTATTATCTATGTGACTCGTTGATTTCATGGAACATTTTTTTCCAGTTATTTTTATGAGCTAATTTTACACTGTCACAACTCATTGGAGGATTTTTAATGAATTAATCAGCCAAAGTGCCGTTAACTCACATCGTTGAGGCAGCAGGAGAACTCACATTTCTAAATAACTTAAAATGATTTACAGGGCAATTGTATCATGCATTTTCTTGGCAACATCATTTGTGCAGAGAGTTACGTGTCTCTCAGCATCCCATTTGGCCATTCTGTCCACAAAGATGCAGTGTGCTTAAGACGTTTGCTGAACGAATAATATATGTGTGCATGTATTACATTTCCCTGCACTGTCTGGAACTCAGTCGTTCCCAGAGATTTATTAATTTCCTCCTCAGCGCAGTAATAATAATTTTGGATCAGTCTTGTGACGGAGAGGGAAATGAAAGTCATAGACCAAAGGCAAACAACAATGGTGGGGACTCTGATAAAATCAGTAATATGAATGTAATGTCCTTCTTATGCCAGAAAAGCCCGATGGACATTCAGCGAGGCTTTTCATGTCGTACTCAGTGGGAAGGATAATTTAAAGCCTGATCAGTGCTTAATATTTTGATGGTAGGCAGACATGAATCCAGGCAGAAATGCCCTGTACTGCAATTAATTTTAAAGACATAATCCTAACCAAAGTGGTTTACCATGAAATAAAGTATTGTTTCGAGATTTTTATCATGCGTTGCCCCTTAAATGTGACACAGCTCTGGCCTTCTGCATCGCAAGCCTGTGCGAGTACTGTTTACTGCTAGATGGGTCTGCCATGACAGTGTTATTACCGCCCTCTGAAATCATCCAGAGCCTGTAATTTACAGCTCTTCCTCATTCAGAGGGACACAGGTGCTTGGTGAGGATTGCTGAGAAGATTGCCACCTACTGGTTTTCAAGATCATTCAGTTTGTGTTGCCTGACTGTGGGTTTTTTTTCACCATCCCAGCCTCCCACAGTCTTTCCCACTGGTCAGATTGTTTCAATACAACACAGAGAAGACAGGTATGCTATCCGTGCTAGAAATTTGAACTATCCTATGGCCAGACAATGCATGGAAGCACTACAGGGGAGTGACTCAACCCTGAGAGTGTTAGGTATACAAGTTAATAGCTTTAGTGCCTGGGGTGGGGATAATGTCTCAGACAGAAAGAGGGATATTGGATCTATGCCCTGGAGACGACCAGTTACCCTGATCTCAAAGAGAATTTTCTGCCTTTCATCTCTCTTACAGATTAGGCCATTGTTTATTTGTTTTTGTCTCCTTTGGATGATTAATTAAAGAGGTGTCCCTTTAAAGGTCCCTGAAGTGTGGGCTATGGGATTTCCTTGTAATCTATGTCATATTAGACAGTGATGTTGCTTCACTGTCTCATATTTTGTTCATAGTTTCATATTTGAGTTGACTTATTTGTTATTTGGGTCCCTAATTAGGCTTGTAACATATTTTGGCTGAATTTAGATAATTTCATATGTTTTCAGTAGGGATGCACGATATATCTGCAACCACATTGGTATTGGCCGACATTAGTGTTTTTCCTATATATCGGTATTGGTCTGATGAACAAATTTAGCCGATGATTGTCTAACGTCAGCGCCTTCGTCTCTACGTTTGATATTGCTGCTATTTCACAGATGTTTTTACTTAAATGTCCTGGATGTTTAATATGT
>NW_007582032.1:0-1935 GCF_000690725.1 Stegastes partitus | reverse complement strand
ACATGAGAGCAAGATAGATATGATGGGCTCAGTCGTGGTCTGAGAACGAATCAGGTCAGGACCACCACGGAGACACTGAAGTGTGATGAGACGGGGCTGCAGGAGCGCAACAGGAGCTTCTACCATTCATACCTGTGGATACACTGACAGACACGACGCCCCCGGTCTGTAGAGGGATATTCCAGCACGGTGACGATCCAAAGCAGCATATGAGGGTTTCTACAGAAGGTAAAACTAGAACCTGACATGAGTCCAACAGGACGCCTCTGGGGTCATTTAAAGAGAAAGGCAGAGCGGCACACAGCAGAAAAACTCCAAGGAACAGCAAAACATCTCTCCAGAAATGCAGCGGTATCGTCCACGCCAAAGAGGATCAGGTCTGTCTTAGAAAATAAAGGTGGGCATATAAATATTTAAAAAGAAAAGATCTGAATTGTGATAGTGGATGATGAGTTCCCACTGCAGGGCCTGTTTTTTTTTTTTTAATTAAAAAAAAAAGAAAAAAAAAGTTTTTCATTTGACATAAGAGCAAATATCCAACTGCTCAACTTAGTAAACTTGAATCATGATTTAAAATTATGCAGTCACCAGTGTTCAACATTATGGATAACTCATTACGGTTCAGTCTCAAAGTTAACTAACTCACCTACATGCTCTCCAACAAGCCGTGCACAAGTAAAACACTTTTACTAATGTGTTGTCTTCTATCGCAGGTGCTAAATGAAGAGGTAATTTTTTTCCCTCAATGATTGGCCCACATGTTTGATATTCAGAATAAAATTGCTGCGGGCTTTTTCATCATCACGGAAACATTTGGCTAAAAGAGAGAATCATCAGCCTGTGGGATGTTGTGCATGTTTTACAGCACTCTGTCTATATTTGCTTTTAAATCATCGTGTGAGGTCATAAGAGGAGCATTAGGTTTGTAGAGCCATTTATCTGAATATGGAACGGTTTTTGACGCCCTACTGTTGATATATAGGTCGACTTTGGTTGCGGTGACCTCTGACTGCAACACTTCACATTAAAAAAAAGCTCAATCAACTAAAGATTATGCTTAAATATCACATTACACCAATGGACCAGTTGAAGACGGGTTCTGGCCCGCTACTAGCAGCTCTCAGCTGGACTCTGAGCTTCTTCAGGTCCGTGCTCGTGTCTCTTAACACTCTTCTGCTCACCAAACAAGCTGAGTGAACACATATCCTTCTCTACACCTCCACTGTGTTAAACTGAAGGAGAAATGATTAAATTATCATTTCTACTCTACAAGTTTCCCCACAAACTCTTCCCAGAATCTCTTTTAGTGCCAAACAGATGAGCAGATCCGTCAAGTTCAAACAAACAGCACTAAACTCCAAAAACATAAAGCGAGCCGATGCTGGATTCATAAAAGCGCAGATCGATTGGTGGATGCGTGGATGAGTGAACAGACTTTATAACCGATAAAGAGACGCGGACGGTGTTTTCTTCCTGATGTCGGCAGGAGCAGCAACAGCTCGTTGGTTTTACAGCAAAACAGTCTATTTAGAGCAGCTGTAAAACCAGGAGGTAAACGATAAAACAACCCGTCTTTACAGTAATCGTGGCTAAAACAGTGAAGGCACGTTGGGAAAACATAAGACAATATTAGACCTTTAAAGATGGATTGACCGTTGCGCTGACTTGCAAACAAGTTGAGATTTTGTCCTCTGACAGAACAAAATGCAAAATAAACTTTCCTCATGTAAATCAGCATCAAGTCGCTCTGATGCTTCAGTCACACTTTTGGTTTAAATCTGCCACTAGGTCAATAAGAAGGAAGCATATTGTATCGCTTCTTTTTCCACCAGTGTCACATTCTACCAGGAGTATTTCAAAAGTGGGCATTTAGTCTTTTTTTTAGATTGTGTTGACTTATTGATTGACCATATTTTTCCTCAGTTTTTGTGCTTC
>NW_007582031.1:0-1937 GCF_000690725.1 Stegastes partitus | reverse complement strand
GACCCAACTGGGTGTTCTGTCATAATCCAGTAAATAGGCTATGACAAAAATGGGAATAACACAAGTAATGCCAGCAGAAGTGGGGTTGTTTGTTTGTTTGTTTTAATAATACTAATAACAATTAAAATTTTTACTTTGAGCAATGTCTGATGGAAAATATTCTTCTTTTTTTTCCCACCATATTCTAATTATATGAGATGCACCTACAGCAGGATTTTACAAGTTTACGTCAACTTTTACATAAAGTTTTGAGTCCTCTAATTTCTCTTTGGTTTAAACTGTGGCACATAGACTTGGCATACAGGCTTTGGCTGTTATTTTTCACAAGAGCAGCAAAATATTGGAGTCAGATTCTAACTTTTGTGTTGATGCCCATGCATATGGGCAGACAGGCAGAATTTACTGCTTTCTTCCTGACACTCAGTAATGTAGCTCTTCATAGGGTGCAGAAAGCGGTCAAGTATAACAGTATAACTCCCATTAATCAGATTACAGTAACATTGAAACTGACTGGTTAGGTCAGATTACGTTTCTTGACTATTTATCATGAAACCTGTTTAAGTAACTCACCTCACATCTTAAAATCCTTCATGCCAGTGCAGTCCGTGATGCAGAACTAATGGCTGTACTACTGCTTTACTGGCTTAGAATTCCAGTTCAAGCACAGAACAACGTCCTCCGTAAACAGAGAAAGTTCATTCAGATACTTATCTTCTGAAAAACTGCTTGCTGCCAGTCTCCGTCTTTTTTCCACATAGATTGCACTGAAGTGTTTTTAGCTAGCTAACCAATAACAGATTAGCTTACAAACAACCTTATCGAAAAACTGTAATGATCTTTCAGTTCCAGGTGGGGACCTCCATTCTGCAGCTCCACCAACAACTGTATCCAAAATATTTGGCATCACTTTTGTACAAGGGGAGGAAGAAGAGTTACATCCTCCTTGTTTTGATGCTGCATTGAACTTGACCATATGTGCTGATTGACCAAAAAGGAGTTCTGTAGATCTACAGTCCCTTGTTCTTCCCCAGTGACCCAGATGTGTGGCACCATAGATATAATAAAGGCTAGATGTCTTAAGGTGGCGTTTTGAACGGGATCACCCTTCGGCCATCTTGATTCGGGACAGTTCTCTGGCAGAAGCTGTGATACATGAAGGAAAGTGAGTGATCTGCTCAAACGTAAATACTCTTATCTCGCTGAAATCTTGACGGATTTACAAACGGTTTGGTTTCTTACAAACGTTATTAACGTGGACACAATTCAAATTACAAAAATACAAATTCAATGCAAGACAATCAAAATACAAATTGTTGCTGGCCGTGAGAGTGTCACATAATTATCCATTAGTGCAGTGTTATAACTACACCTCTGACGTTTATAACGAAACAAACCGTTTGAAAATCGGTAGAAAACTGAGCAAATTATGGTTGTTTAAAAAGTACATGCACCACTACAACAGAATGTTATGGGCGAGCAAACGCACCGAATCAAGATGGCTGCCAGTGTGGCCCTGCGATTCCAGTGGCCGACGGCGCGGATGAGACATCTAGCCTGTATTATATATATATATATATCTATGTGTGGCACAGTGTGACAGAATGTGCATCTGAATTTTAAAAACAAAATGTGAATTGTGAAAACTTATTGTAGAGAATAGAATTTTCAGTGAGTACCAAATGCAATTTCAGAACAAGTGAATTCAATTTCAAAATGTTACTTTTCATTTATTGTTATCAAGTTTGATCTAAAAAAGTTTCAAACTGATAAATTCAAATTGTTATTACAATTTAAGTCGAGCAATTCAAGTTTAGATACAAATGATTCAAATTCACTCTGTCATTACAACATCAGCACTGCAGATGCTGTGCAGCTTTGTGGGATAAACGTGGCACAGAGCAACATCCTTGACAAAACCACTGTCATATGGACCTTCA
>NW_007582030.1:0-1940 GCF_000690725.1 Stegastes partitus | reverse complement strand
TTGGACTGCACAATCCAAATTTTGGTCAAAACTTTTTTCCCAGCGCATAGGGGATTTAAAAAACACTAACGCCCATAGCAGAAGGGGAGGAGAACGCCAGGAAATACATGGACAAAAGCAGGCTTATACCCACAGTCTACATCCAGTAGACGATTACGGTTCTTACCACTCCAATCAGGTCTCCACGTCCATACTCTCCTATCAGCTCCTTCTTGCCATCCTCCTTCATGATCACAGAGCGCAGTCGACCACTCAACACAATGAAAGTACTGTCCGATTTCTCTCCTTGTCTGAAAATAATACGGATAACTTCAGTTCAGCTGCAAACAAGTCTCTGAACCAAAATAAAATTTATGAATTTAGTCACCTTCATTGTTAACTTGCATCAGTGTTTTAAAAAAAAACTATTTGACCAAGATCTGCAAGGTCATCAGTAGGATACCTGTAAACAGCTCTGCCAGCTTCCACAGCCATCCAGTCAAGAGCAAAGTCTATCTGTCTGACAAAGGAGGACATCCTCTTCACCACCGTGTGAGCAACATTCAGCACGACTTTCGGCTCCACGCGCATTATCCTGAGGAACAAACAAACAAAAAAAGGAGTTAAAAGAAAACTCACAGATCATTCTGATTACTCAAAAAAAGAATAATTTTCTGAGGCAAAGTATGTTTTATAAGGCCAGAACAGTACACTTCTATCTTGCATGGTTAGGTGTGTGGATGTGTCCACTGACTCATAGAAGTGGGTTTTGGAAATGGAGAGGAAGCTGCAGTCTCGCTGGGCTCTAACGGTGAATATGAGGGGCTCTCCGGTCAGGACGGCGAGGTGACCAACGAGCTCTCCAGGATGTGTCACAAACAGGCGTGTCTCTTCTTCACGGTCAATCATCCGCTGGTAAACATGGAGGAGGCCGGAAATAACAAACTGGATGCTCACCTCCTACAACCCCAAGAGGGGAGAAATGAGAAAATAGCACAGATTTTAAAGTCTGAAGGTGAACGTCAAGAGTGAGGTGTTCTCAAGGAATCAAATTGTTTTTAATGTGTTGAACAAAATCCTAACANAAAAAAAGGCATGTGGGTAATTTAAGTGTGAAATGCATTTACAGTTTTAGCGGTTCGTGACTTTTGAGGAGCATTGCATTGTTCCAACAGGTTCTATAAATAAGATCTCTGCATCTCATCACCCCGAGCTGACGTCAACACAGCAGTGCTAAATATGTCTCAGAACCTTAGCCACCTCTACAACAATCTTATTTCCACTATCACAGAAAAGCTGCAATGACAGCTTTCCTCCTCCAGGTAACAGTAACCATAGCATCCATCAACCCAGGTATTATTAGAAGCAGCGTGGCAGAGGCCAGCCACACCAGCCAATGGGAAAGTAGGTGAGTGAAGCCAGGAGACTTTGCTTTACATAGGATGTCGAAATGAACATGCAAACAGTGTTGGCATTAATATCCATCTCAGATTTTAACCCATCAAGGAGGAAACTGGGAAATGTAGAGTGATTTGTAAAAGTTTTAGAGCACTTTTGTTTTAGATTCTTCTCTATTACACATGTGGGGCTTTTTAACCGGTCTCTAATTAGTTCTGGAAAATGTGACGACTCCAGACGTACAGCCTGGGTCATAAAATATTATCTTCAGCAACAAGAACAAGGAGTCAGGCAGCATACACAGCCCCATCTTCATTTTTTCCCCCAGTTTACTGTAGCCTGTATCAAATGAACTAAAAATGACCCATGGTGTCTTTTTTTTTTTTTTGAGAGGATACTTTATTAGGACAGTACCACATAATGCTGAAGCTTAAAGAACAAAAGAGGTGGAGCTACAAATTAAAAAGCTATGGATTGTACATGACTGATAAATGCAGGTAACAGGTACTGAATATATCTTTTCTTCTTACTCATTAAATTCAACCTGAGATGTCTCAACTGCA
>NW_007582029.1:0-1941 GCF_000690725.1 Stegastes partitus | reverse complement strand
AAAGTAAAGATGGGACCTTTTCAAGCAAAGATGAGGCTCAAAATAAAAGCGAAAATGTCTCAGTGAGACACACAGTGGAGAACAAAAGCCATTGTGATCGTGCCGCCAGCGTTTCCTTGACAACAATCGAGACTTCACGACCACCACCTCAGATGACTCGGCACGGGATGGAAAATCACTGGCCAGCCTCGAAAACAAAATGGCCCAGCTACAGTTTAGAAAAACATGACGAAAGAACCACGCCCAGTTATATCAATCTATGACGGCAAATGAAACCAGTCAGCTGGTCAAATTCCAGACATGTCTGAAGGACGTAAAGGCCTGGATGACCTGGAATTACCTTTGTTAAAATGCAGACAAAGCTGAGATGATTGTATTTGGCCCTAAACACCTCAGAAACACACTATCAAAGCAGATAGCTGCTCTTGATGGCATCGCCTTGGCCTCCAGTTCTACTGTAAATAACCTTGGAGTTATTTTTGACCAGAACATGTCGTCTAATAGACGTATAAACAAGTTTGTAGGACAGCTTTCTTTCATTTACGTAATATTGCAAAAATCCGAAACATCCCGTCTCAGAGTGATGCTGACAAACTAGTCCATTATCTATACCTTCTAGAGTGGACTATTGTAATTCCTTACTATCAGGATGTCCCCATAATGGTCTTAAAAACCTCCAGCTGGTTCGAAATGCTGCAGCCAGAACCCTGGCTGTGGCTCTGTTTAAATTCATTAGGTCTTTACCGTACTAGGTTAAGCGCTATGCGATGACACATGTCGTAAACATCCATCCATCTATCCATTATCTATACACCGCTTAATCCTCATTAGGGTCGCGGGGGGGCTGGAGCCTATCCAGCCGACTCAGGGTGAAGGCAGGGGACACCCTGGACAGGTCGCCAGTCCATCACAGGGCCACACTCAGAGACAGACAACCAAGCACACTCACATTCATACCTATGGACAATTTTAGAATCACCAATTAACCTCAACATGTTTTTGGACCTTGTGGGAGGAAGCCGGAGAACCCGGAGAGAACCCACGCTGCACGGGGAGAACATGGAGACTCCACGCAGAAAGATTCCGGTGCCCCCACCGGGATGTGAACCGGTAACCTTCTTGCTGCGAGGCAACAGTGCTACCAACTGCGCCACCTTGCAGCCCATGTTGTAAACAGCACTATACAAACAAAACTGAACTAAAAACTGGATTGAATTGAAATGGTTTACATGTTGTCGACTAACCACATAAAAACCTACCACTGTGAACAAAATGATGGAAAGTGTCGAGAGGAAAAGGAACAGCTCACCATGTCCAGTTACTTTTAAACAACCAAACCTTTGGGAGTGTGTATTAAATACTACACAATACTATAATACCAGTTGGTTTGTTCATCTCTGGCCCCAAGTCCACTCACTACACCTCAAACTGTAAATCTGTATTTTTTAAAAGGTGTCATAAATATAGGTACGTGACACTTTTTGGATTTCTCTCTATGATATTTAAGCTTTGTTCTGACTTTCGCACTTCATTAACACATTCAAAGCTGTGAATTATGAATATTTTGTACATTTAAAAACAATTTTTTCTACATATACAAGATCAGTACTTTATCAGTATTTCTTCTGTTTTTGCTAAACTCTTAATACGTGCTATGTTGGTATTTCCACATCCAGAGGAATTTAGACCACCTGAATGATTATATTTTTTGTTTAATTTTCCCACTGATCTTCCTTAAATCTGCCCTTTGCACCGTCTCGTTAAATAAATCTAAAATGATAATCTTGTATTTGTAAAGGAGAGCGCTTCGGGGGAAACATCTTTTCTCATCAACTTCCTGAAGCATTTGATGACGTTAACATCTCAAACAGGTTGTGCCGTTTTGGTGACATTACTTTCAACAGAGGAACAATAAACAATCGACCAGATGCTAAATGTGAG
>NW_007582028.1:0-1944 GCF_000690725.1 Stegastes partitus | reverse complement strand
AGCCAGCTGCTGATGCCCGTCCGGGGCGCACATTAACGCATGTCGGGGGGATTAATATTAGGACAATTAAATGATTTACTCACCAAGAAGCCCCCCATCCCGCACCATGCCAGCTTGTAGCCTGTTCCCAACAGCACTGTTGGTCAGAATGAATGAATCCTGGGTTGATCCAGGCCACCGTGCAACAACGCTACTTAAATGTATTTGCACATCACAGATGATCTGTACATTGATTGAATGAAAATGCTTCCTGTTTACATAAACAAGTGCATCTTGTGATGGTGCCTCTATAGCAATGTGTGTGCAGTCAATAGCTTCCATTACATCAGGAAAACCGGCCTTCGCTGCAAATTGCACTTTTATGTCGTCCTGTTCAACTGCAGAGTATGAGAATTTGATATATCTGGCTGACTTTCGGATGGCTCCATCCCACACAGCTGGCATGGCTCGGCTCAGTGTCGACTGGCAGAGTCCCGATTGGTCGACCAGTTCCCTCTGAAATGACCCTGTGGCTAGGAAGCCCAGTGTAGTCAGCACCTGTATGGGCACAGGTTGAGCATGGGTCCTGGCCTTGTTGCGCTCCAATAACGGCCGCAGCCTCACGCACAGTTCTAAGAGGATTGCCTTCGGGAACCTAAAGCGGCTGATGAGCCAGTCTGGTCCTGAGGTCTCTGAAAACCCATTCTCTTCGCACTGCTCCATTGGCAATATCCTCCAACAGTGCCAAAGTGGCCATTGCTGTTTCTGCACCATTTTACACATACTTTTATATCCACTCATCTCATTGCAAACACCTGGGTGTGTTAATTGTTCATCTGTGTATCTCTGATGTGCATATCACTTTGAGGAATTACCCTTTTTTTTTTTTACATTGTGTTTTTTCATTTCTATATTCCCGGCATCACCTATAAGTGTCGCCAAAAAGCAATAGAAATGTGCGTACGCCAGTCAAGAAGTTGGCGTGGAGGACCGCACATTTCCACGTCATTTCACTCTTGATACATCTGAACGTGAGCGTGGACAAGTGCGTATGCCAAGTTTTTGTGAGTCTGCACCCTTTGTACATGAGGCCCCTGGTAACTGGGACTCGGTATGTAATCACTGCGTCGGGTCAAAAGTGATTACTGATGTGTATAAATAGAAATAAAAAGGAGAATGTGTCTGATAACAAAAATTATTCTAATTTTATGGGCAACTGTGTATAATATATGCTATTTAATTAATACATGCTAATCTGTGCAGCAACGTGGTGCAGTTGGTTAGCACTGTTGCCTCGCAGCAAGAAGGTTGCCGGTTCGCGTCCCAGTAGGGGCACCGGGATCTTTCTGTGTGGAGTTTGCATGTTCTCCCCGTGCAGTGTGGGTTCTCTCCGGGTTCTCCAGCTTCCTCCCACACGGTCCAAAAACATTTTTGGACCATGATTCTAAATTGTCCGTAGGAGTGAATGTGAGTGTGCTTGGTTGTCTGTCTCTAAGTGTAGCCCTGCGGTGGACTGTTACCTGTCCAGGGTGTCCCCTGCCTTCGCCCTAAGTCGGCTGGGATAGACTCCAGCCTCCCCATGACCCTAGTGAGAATTAAGCGGTGTATAGATGATGGATGGATGGATGCTAATCAGTGCAGTATAACAATCTATGCAATAGTAATACTAGTAATAGTATTTCTATTCATCAGAAATACATGCAAAATTGTTACCTTTAAAATCAGTACTTATGTATATTTTGGTCTATTTTTATTTTTACAACACAGTCCTTAAATGTTTGCACTTTCTTTGCTGCTGTAACACCACAAATGCCTCCACTGTGGGCTTTATAAAGGCTTATCTTATCTTATCTTTCAAACATGATACAGTAGGTCTGTATCTTGTCTGTAAATACCTAAACCACTATTCATGTATCATGTATGAGCCAAAACACATACGACAAAACTCATTTAAATTTTGTCTGA
>NW_007582027.1:0-1947 GCF_000690725.1 Stegastes partitus | reverse complement strand
GGATGCCTACAAAGTCACCCACTCCCACACCTCGGACTCTCAAACCACTTATCTCTGCCCCTAATCCCAGCATACAAACCAATGATCAGCAGGCAGAAACCAACCATCAAAAGTTCAAGTGTGGACTGAAGAAGCAACCTCAGCTCTGCAGGACTGTTTTGATGTTTTGTTTTTCTCACTATCTGACATTAAATCAGACTAAACCTTTCCTATTTTAGGTCAGTTAGGATCATCAAAATTATTTGTATTTGCTGAATGCCAGAATAATGAGAGAGATTTTTTTTTTTAAAGGAATTTTTATTACTTTCTTCGAAGTCAGAAGTTTATATACACTAAGGTTACTATGGCTTCAAACGATTTGGGAAAGCCCAGATGATGATGTCATGGCTTTGGAAGATTTTGATAGGTTAATTGACAACATCTGAGTTAATTGGAGGCACACCTCAAACACACTGCTTCCTTTTGTGACAACATGGGAGGTCTAAAGAAATCAGACAAAATATCAGGAAGAGAATTGTGGACCTCCACGAGTCTGTTTCATCCTTGGGTACAATTTCCAGATTGCCTGAAGGTTCCACTTTCATCTGTTCAAACAATTATATGCAAGTACAAACACCATGGGAATGTCCAGCTATCATACTGCTCAGGAAGGAGACAGATTTTGTGTCTCAGAGATGGGAGCCATTACTCTAAATGCAACATAAAAAAGCCAGATTATAGTTCCATCCATTCATTATCTATACACCGCTTAATCCTCACTAGGGTCACGGGGGGGCTGGAGTCTATCCCAGCCGACTTAGAGTGAAGGCAGGGGACACCCTGGACAGGTTGCCAGTCCATCGCAGGGCCACACTTAGAGACAGACAGCCAAGCACACTCACATGAATGAATGAATGAATGAATGAATGAATGAATGAAAAATACTTTATTTATCCCAGGAGGGAAATTCAATAATAATATAATAACATTCACACCTACGGACAATTTAGAATCACCAATTAACCTCAACATGTTTTTGGACTGTGTGGGAGGAAGCTGGAGAACCCAGGCAGAACCCACACTGCACGGGGAGAACATGCAAACTCAGCGCAGAAAGATTCCGGTGCCCCCACCGGGACGCGAACCAGCAACTTTCTTGCTGCGAGGCAACAGTGCTATTTTACCACAAATAAACGATAATTGAACGATATCATTGGGATCACTTTCAGAGTGATCTCAGAACAGCTTCTCTCTGCCTGGATATATTTCTTGTATTTTCTATTAATGAATACGGAGCTTAAAGCAGGTGGAGCACACGGTAGCTGCTCAGCACCGGTGTTAGAATATGTTGGTTAACATTGGTAAGTGTGGGCGCACGCATCTTTATAGTGATCTCTATAGTTATTAGTGTGGACGGGCCGTAACAGTAAAATTGATTAATGCCTGACTGTTGGAAGAAAAGAACGACAAAAACATCCCAGTATATGCGCTGTCTGATAAGGAAAAAATGTGTCCCAGACACGAAAGATGACTCCAATGGAAATGTATTGGTTTGAAATTCGTGCTCGGGAACACGAAAAAGTTGGGCAATAGATTAAGTAGCGTGACGATTTCACGAATTGCTGTGAGACTGGGTTGATTTTTTGTTGTAACAAAATAATTCCCTGGACTTGGGGTAAATAAAGTGTTTATTCTATTAAACACAATTCTGGCAATAATGTGCCACTGGTTCTCGTGACACTGCAGAAAATATTCCTCACTTGTGACATAAGTCACAGCAAGCGCTAAGTGAGTCAATAGTGTCAGTAGAGAGGCTGGACTACTTGTTCAGTTCAGTTCAGAAGAGGAGAAATGGCTGCACCACCTAAACTATATAGTAGTAAGTGAGACGTGGAAATATTTTGACGATACAGTAAACAAAAAAGTCAACTCCCTGAACACAGGGATTCATAGATATGTGGAGTTGTC
>NW_007582026.1:0-1947 GCF_000690725.1 Stegastes partitus | reverse complement strand
TTATAAACCTTTGCTTTCACAAAGAAAAGGAAAATAAAGAAATAGAAACACTGGTGGAAAAATGTTAAGTCTTGCAGCACTGCAGAATTCAGCTATTAGAGGCTAATCAGTACTTAATGTCAATTGATCACACTAAAAACAACCAAAAAAAAAAAACAAAACACATTCTTCATTTTGAATATCAGGATTTTTACAGAAACCAACAGGAAAAAACAATCAGCCCTCTTAGTGAAGGCAGAAATATGTTTCAACACAGTTTAGAAATCAACAAACTTTTCAGCTCGATCTGAATCCTACGCACTTGAGCACAATGCAAAACTCTGTTCTTTATTAAGAACAATCATTTTCCAGGCCAGATGGAAACGCAGCAAGATATTACAAGAAGTCAACATTCATTCAGTCTTTACTTAGCTGTAACACTGGCAGTCTCCATTATTCAAGACGTTACTATATGCAGATGACATGCTTCTTTAGCTAACAACACCACAATGCTTGCTGAGTCAGGACCACAGCATGTAATAACCATACGAGGTGTGTCAGAAAAGTTCCAGGACTGGTGTCACAAAAGATATATTTCAAATCCAAATTTCAAGTTTTCCCCTTCCAAGTAATCCCCCTGGAGCCTAACACACTTCTCCAGCCTTCTCTTCACGCCGCCATGCACTCCTGGAAGGATTCTTCCGGGATCCTCCTCAGCTCCATCGTCACAGCCATCTTGATGTCGTCCACGTCTTCTAAACGGGTCCCCTTGATGACCCCCTTGAGCTTGGGGAAGAGGAAACAACCCCACAGAGCCAGGTGGGGTGAGTAGAGGGCGGTTGCTCCAGCACAGAGATGTTCTTCTCAGCCAGGAACTGTCTGATGCTCAGGGCGTTGTGAAGCAGCCACGACTGGTCCTGCCACAACTCTCACCTCTTCTGAACGAAGCAAAGGATCTCTTTATAGACGTGCTGGTCGATCGTCTGAAGGGGAAAACTCGGAGTTTGTAGTTTGAAATATATCTTTTGTGACACTAGTCCTGGAACTTTTCTGACACACCTCGTATATCTGGTTCCCATATCTGTACTACCAGTTTTTAGCCTCATGGAGGTTATTAGCAAAGTGGCAGCTACTCGTTTTCAATTTAAAACTAGTGCTGAAAGTCATAGAAAATGATGTTTCACTTTTGCTACCTGGAGAAATAGCAGCCATAAAAAGATTATGTGCAACATAAAGAAAAGAAAAACAGCTAAATCTCAACTGTTAAAATAAATGATCCATCTCGATTAGCAGTAAATACACAAATCACGTTGTACAGTTTTTCAGACTCACATAATTTAAAAATAAAAATATTCCATGAATACAAATCTGTTATCAAATAATTAAGCCTGAATCTGACCTCTGATTGAAATCAAATCATCAAGGGCCGCATATAAACAGAAACCAACACTTCTTTCAGTGTGGCTGAATTCTTGCAGGCATCTCATTTGACTCCTGGTGTGAGCAGCACAAAACAGAGTTTGAGCTCTCTTTGAAATGCATGCAGACAGGCATGTCGGCACAGTGTGGTTGATGTGGTGGGGGGCTTGTAACCTTTTCCCAGGGGCTGTCAGGGAGAGCAGACGAGAGCGGCGCAGGGAGCCGAGACGGGCTGGTGGGTTCGGTGGGTTTCTGCCTCATTTGTTTTGGGGGGTTCAGGGGCTTCTTGTTCCCTCGGTGGTGGCAGAGAACTGCCTTTCTAGGAACCTGAAACCTGAGGAGGATGGGGGAACAAAAAGAGTGCGAATGTAGTCAGGAGCTAAGTTTGCTTTGTTTTAGATGTTCGTTTACAATGTTGAGCTTTAAAATCTTACCGTTGTATGGAAAGGACGTAGGAGGAATATGATGGTGTAAATGGGACGTGAGATACCTGAAATGTTGATATTCATTAGTTAACAATACTGCTACCTTTCTGTTTTTAAATATGTA
>NW_007582025.1:0-1950 GCF_000690725.1 Stegastes partitus | reverse complement strand
AGTGCATTCTGTGCCTGGCTCCCATAGACCCCAGTTCGAAACAGGATAACACAGATCATGAAAGACAGCTTTAATACAGCTCAGGATTTTGTGCCCCGTTAGTTTTCATGGTCAAATCCAGAGATCAGGTGGCCAATCTGTAAATAATTCAATATTGAAGTTGATAGAAATCATCAAAGTTTCGGCCATATCAGGGGCGTGGCTAACTGATTGACAGCCTGCTCTGGAATGACTGACAGGTGGTAGGGACGAGGCCTAATTCACCCTGAGCCATCAGTCTTCACACTGTGAATCAGCCTGAGTGTCATGAGTTGCTTTTGAAAGAAACAACTATTGTACATTTCATATTATACAAGTATGTTCTGACCAGAAACCTTTTCCAGATCATGTTTATTTTGTGAGAGCTATTTAATTAGGTTAGATCTATGTTTAGTCATACAATGTGAATACAAGTAAAGAACACTTCTTGAGAAACTGCCATAGGCTACATCTGCGAAATACACAGTAATTGGGTGCCCCCCCAAAATATAGCATTGGCCCCCTATTGGCCCCCCTAAAAATAAAACCTAGAATCCTCACTGGTCATAATAAAAAGTGGTCCTCAGCAATTGGACACTCCAATTTGGTCAGGAATATCCCTTTAGCACATGAATGTCAATCTTGTTTAGCCCAAGGGGCATTACAGAGTGTTGAGTGAAAGGTCTCTCTCCTCAGGGTGATATTTAACTGGACAAAACTGTTCATCTGCACTCTGATCTTTAACGTGTTGTTGGACAGTCGGTTGTTTAATGACTGAGGCACATGTTGTTGTACTTCTTACTGCAGTGTAGATGGAAGAATAAACACCCAGGATAATACTGAAGTAGTGACTGACACTACAGTTAAATATAACATTTGAAATGTAGCACAGACTATACCTGAAATAGGAAATGTTTCCAGCATTAATTAAAATGAACCTCTGCTGTTGATGCTGGTACTGTGATGTCTGTCTTCACCTCAGGTGTCTCAGATTCACTGAAGATCTTCTGAGTGAAGCCAACAGAAGGAAAACCTCATCTGGAGCCGTTCATCTGGTTGTGAAGGAGACTGAATGGACGTCCTCAGTGAACCACTTCCAGTTCAGCTTTCATTTACGGAAGGACAGAGCAGCTGTTTCAGCAGTTTGTTATTCTCTGTTCTTAGTATTCACAGGTTCCATTTATCGCCTTTATCTCTGCTGTTGTTGCATCATTACAACACGGAGAACATGCTGCTGTCATTTATAGCAGAGATGCAGCATTGAAACATGAACACATTCAGGATAAGAGCTTCATTAACACCTTTATTGCACATTTAAAAACTACATTATTTAACAATTTTGAACTGGAATGATGTGTAAAAAATACATGGATGAAATAAATGTGTTGCCCAGCTTAGAGTGGAGTGTAAATACTTAACAGTCATAAGAGAAGTGTGCTTTATGACAACAAGGAGCTGAAGTTCAACATTATTGTTGTTACTGTAATGATGAGGAGGAACTCAGTGCTGCTCTTCCTCACAGGGATGAAGAAGGAGAGAAGACTCTTCACCTCAGACAACCTCAGCTGAATGTTGATGTTCTCTGTAGATCTTAGATCACATCAGACGTAGATGTTCCCAATGATCCACATCATGGCTGGAAGGAAAAGACACAAACAGTGAGAAGAAGATCTACAAGGTTGTTTTATTCTAAGTGCTGGAACATTAAAGATGAGTGAACACAGCAGGATGTGACTGTAGCACAATAGAAAGTGAGATGTTGTTGACATATTCTTTAATCTTAAGATGATGCTTGTTTCCCTGGATGAGGGCAAAGAACATTTTACTGCCTTAGAAAGACAATAAAGTTTATTGTTTTTATTCTAATGTATGATAATGTGATTATTAGAGAAAAAGGGAAAACAGCACTCTGATTACATGAGCGCCTCAGAT
>NW_007582024.1:0-1953 GCF_000690725.1 Stegastes partitus | reverse complement strand
GTTCCTCTAAGTGCTCCTTACACTGCTCAACAAGATGCCCAGTCTGGGTCAGCAGTTCTCCTCCCCGACTGTATACAGCTTGGGCGAATCCCTGCCTCCCCTCCCTGAGGCATCAGACAGTTTGCCAGAACTTCTTTAAGACCAACCGAAAGTCCTCCCCAAACTCCTCCCAGTTTTGGCTTCCACGGATGCTGCAGCTGCAGCTCTTTTGGCCAGCTGGTACCTGCCTGCTGGTTCAGGAGACCCCTGAGCCAGCCAGGCCCAAATGGTCTCCTTCTTCAGTCTGAAGGCTTCTCTTACTGCTGGTGTCCACCAGCGGGTTTTGGGGTTGCCATCACGACAGGTACCAGTGACCTTCTGGCCACAGTTCCTAATGGCTGCTTCTGTGATGGAGGCTTTGAACATGGACCACTCTGATTTCATGTCCCCAACATCCCCTGGGATGCAGGAGAAACTCCTCCGAAGGTGGGAAAAGAAAACCCCCCGGACAGGGGCCTCCACCAGACGTTCCAGTTCACCCTCACTACACGTTTGGTTTGACTAGGTCTGTCCGGCAGCTTTCCCCACCATCGGATCCAACTTACCACCAGGTGGTGGTCAGTTGACAGCTCTGCTCCTCTGTCCAAAACATATGGCCGTAAATCTGATGATACGACTACAAAGTTGATCATTGACCTTTGGTCTAAGGTACTCTGGTACCAGGTACACTTATGAGTAACCTTATGTTTGAACATATTGTTTGTTATGGCCAATCCATGGCTAGCACAGAAGTTCAAAAACAGAACACCACTCAGGTTCAGATCAGGCAGGCCATTCCTCCCAATCACGCCCCTCCAGGTTTCACTGCCATTGCCCACATAAGCATTGAAGTCTCCCAGGAGAACTATGGAGTCCCCAGGTGGCATCCCTTCCAGGACACCACCTGGAGACTCCAAGAAGGCCAGATACTCTGAACTGCCGTTTGGTGCATAAGCCCAAATGACAGTCAGAGTTTTCCCCTACGCAACATGCAGTCGCAGAGAGGCGACCCTCTCGTTCTCTGAGGAGAACTCCAACAAGGCGGCACTCAGCCGGGGGCTTGTGAGTATCCCCACACCCGCCCGGCGCCTCTCATCTTGGGGAACTCCGGAAAAGGAGAGAGTCCAACCCCTGTCCAGGAGTTCTGTTCCAGAGTCCTTACTGTGCGTGGAAGTGAGCCCGACTATGTCTAGCCGGTAGTGCTCGACCTCCCGCACCACCTCAGGCTCCTTCCAATGTCCCTAGCTGGAGGGACATTCCATGTCCCTAGAGCCAGTCTATACCACCAGGGGGCAATACGCCAGGACGCCCACTCCTGCCTACCATCTGGTGGGCATAGCACCCGACCCCGGTCTTCTGCCCTGTGGGTGGTGGGCCCTCTCCCGCGAGCCCCCCCCCCCCAGGCCTGGCTCCAGGAGGAGGCCCTGGTTTCCCTGATCTGGGTGAGGTGGCGGCTTTTATTGGTTGTGCTGTCATCTAGGGTCTTTGAATTGCTCCTTGTCTGGTCCCTCCCCTAGAACCAATTTGCCTTGGGAGACCCTACCAGGAGCTAATGCCCTGGACAACATAGCTCCCAGGGTCATAGGGACACTCAAACTCCTCCAACGCTATAAGGTGGCCATTTTTCAGGAAAACCTAAAACCATCAGGAGAAGGCTGATCTTGGACACCAAGTCCTGACTTAAACCATCCAGAACCTGTGGACTGATGAAGACACAAGTCTGAGTCAGACAGACAACACGTTTCGTTGAACTGCACCGATTCTGTCCAGAGGAGTCAAAGTTCAATCAGAAGCTGGTGGATGGAAACCAGAAGAACCCGACTGAGGAGGAAATTGACATTTAAAAAGGACATTTAACCAAGGATTAGCATTTCTGTGTGTACATTTTTGACTCAAGAGATTCCGTCATATTTTCAGACCACCTTTAATTAATCG
>NW_007582023.1:0-1954 GCF_000690725.1 Stegastes partitus | reverse complement strand
GAGGGGAAGCAGCCCGGTGTGAAAGAATTGTGTTGACAGTGGGAGAGCCGGAACAGAACGGTGATGCCCTTCATTATGAACAGTTGGAGGCCACGCGCGGCGCCCACATCTGTCTCACTTGTGTTTGTATATTTCTTTTTCCCTTTTCTTTAAGCCTTCCTTTTCTTTTTTTTTTTTTTTTTTTTAGAGCATGAAAAAAAACCTGCCCATGTAACTCCAGCACTGAGTTGTTTATTTGTATTTATGCAGACTGTATGTTTTATGTATTGACAGGTAGCTACCAAACTCTTTAGTTCGATGCACATTCCCATCTGATGGGATCGCGCGTGCGTCGGCAAGTTCCAAATGGGTTCATTTGGACTGATTTGAGAGTGAATGTTATAAAACTAGCTGTCAAAAAAGCACCCGGATCTTTTCTTTAAAACTGCAATATCACAACGTATGTACTAATATCAGGTAAAACTGCTGCATTCAAAATTTTTGCTCAGTCAAAACGACAAAAGTAAAAGAATAATATAAGATATGCTCAAAGTACCAAGAGTGGAAGTACTTATTATCTAGGAAACAATAAATAAAAATAGGTGCATGAACCCTCTGAGCCCCCAAACCTGCATTTGAAAAGCAGGTCTTCATCAAAAACAAACAGTAAATCAACAAAAAACAAACAATGCCCCACTTCTACAAACTGTAAAAACCAAAAAGAACTGTAGGATTTTTAACTTTCCCACAGTTCTTGAATGCATCATCTCTGTCATGTGGTTCTTTTGGAAAAACTAATCAAAATTTTGCATAAAATTGTGAATTTAATAAAAGAAATCTGCTCATCTGCTCAACTGAGAAACCGCTTGGTCGCGATCAAAAGCCACGTGACAACTACTCGGTGACTCCTCAGATGAACTGCAGGTCGTGTTTACATCCAGCGGAGAGGAGACGAAGGAAAATAACACTGAAATGATCACGAAAACGGTTCAAAAACAGACATACAGTGGAGCAAAGTTGTCAGCAAGTTGTCGAAAGATATATTTAGGCACAGGGAAATATCCTTCTCGAGCTGATTGTAGAGAATTGAAGATGTAAATAGGCCAAGTTAAATATATAGAAGTATATAGCATGTGGAGTCCCATTTCCCCCCCACCACTCCACCGCTGTAGGCACATGGAAAATACTTTTTAGTTTTTGTTTTCCCCTGTAAAATAATCGAAGGAATTCAACTTTCTTTTTTATTTATTTTTTTTAATGATGCATAATATTATACAGCGAGTGTGTCATATTGTGCAAAAGACATTTCTAAGTTCTCTTTACTTCTAGCTATGGTTGCTCTGTTTCCAAAGAGGTGCAGGACTTTATGTTGCAGTGAAAGAAAAGAGGCCACATCGAGTTAAAAAAAAGGTGACAGGAACACCCAGAAACTGCATGGGGTTGCAGCAACATATTGCAGCCTGGAGCAAATTTTAGAGATTTTTTATATTTGTGAATCCTCCTCTGCAATGCGTCATCTTAAACTGCAATTCATGTCTGCAGTTGTATTGACATTATTTAGATTTCTCCCTTATTTTGAGCTAACTATTTTAACAGTTTATCCATTTTAACTACTCATTTGCCACCTCATTCGTTCAAAACACGGCCTCAAGGTGCTACAACCGGTCGGTGGGAGGTGTGCACCGTTGCGCTCAGCCTCGTTGCTGGCAGCTAACGGCTTAGATAAATGCACCAAAAATTAAAAAAAATGGTGTATTTTGTCTCCTAAACTCTAAGATATTTCTAAAGTTTCATTGCACATTTTGCTTCTTTAATAAGCTGGACTACTCTTACCCTCCTTGGCAACTTCAGAAACACCCCCTGGGGCTCAAGTATCCCTGTTTGGGAATCACTAGTGGAGTGGAGGGCTGCGTGTGCGCATGTGTTTGTTGTGCCTCATCTACCATCTTGCCTCGGCTCTGACCGTGCTCCTCAG
>NW_007582022.1:0-1954 GCF_000690725.1 Stegastes partitus | reverse complement strand
CCAAATCAATCACATCACTCATGCTTGGTGCACTATTGCATGCAGTGTGTGAAATTAATCTTGACAATGCTAACAAAGCTGACTTCCTACATGAGCCTATTTAATATTGTGTGCAAAAGACAAATTAACTCACCTACATGGTTGTTTATAAAATATGATCACCTATATAGTCTGAGCATTCCTGCTTAAACAACTGAAGAAGATCTTTATTTGTCACAAGAATCAGGATGAGACTTCAGTGAGAATCAACAATATTAAATCACCGCAAAGCTCAAGTTACTTTTGTGGCTTTGATTTTCTACAGATTAAATGTAACGTAGAAGAGCTTCTGTGATGTTTTTGTTGTTGTTGTTGTTGTCAAATGGTAGCTGAGTATTCTAGCCTTGGAAAAAATTAAGCACATGGCTCAACAACAGAGACGTAAATTATTCTGCTGCATTGCTTTAAGCAGTTTCAACAGACGTTTTAGTTTCGTTTTGTTTTTTGCAGCATGAAAAGTCGGAGCTACTGGCTTCCACTGTAACCAAACTGACTGCATCCTGTAAGATTATGAACTATCACAAATCCTAAACTATGGAGATTTAAAACGGCATCTGTAAAATGCTAGATTGTTATACCACATACTTTAATCTTTTTTAAAAGTTGCTTCAGCAGGTTATTTTTTCCATACCTTGTAATCTGAACAACATCTCAGGAACTATTCGAGATAAAAGCCAGAAACTTTCACTGTTATTTCTCGTCATGTCATTGACTCAGAACCTCTAACATTGGTCGAGTACATTAAACGATCTCTGATTATGAGTGAGTAGAAATATGAAAAAATTAAGCTGTCAACAAAAGTCCCACATTTAAACTTACATTAACAAAAAAATTATAATGCTTAATAGTCGATAATACATTTTTAATAAGAATTACTTGGTCACAAAAATGTTTATTGACAAGTGGCACCACAGAAATAAAAACATTGGCAGATAGTCTGATGCAAGTATCTGAGATATAAAGCAGAATATCTTTTTAAATATCCATATTTTATACATATAAATATATATATTTCAGAGACAGTCAAGCAGAAAGTGCTCTAAAAGCTTAATGATTTGAAATGGAACGACCCTTGTATTTGACACATGTCCGTTAAGACAACTTTCCTCACCTCATTGGAAGCAGTGAGCTGAGCGTGAGCCCTGCTGATGGACTGGTCGCTGGGAAGGAGGATGTCACAGTTCTTACGTCCCACCACGTACTCTTTCCCGGAGAGCAGGTAGTAAGTTTCACCTGTGAGAGACAGACAGTCAGACAGCAGGTTAATGGCTTTACAGGTAGATGACCTAACTGAGGATTTACAAACTCATCTACTTACATTGCAATAAGACTTTAAAAAAAATGTAAATACATATGATAAGATAAAACTTTATTATCCAGAGGGAAATTCTTGTGCCAGATATTATACAGAAAAAACTAAATGACATAATCTAGTGCCAAAAACATAGAAAATAAACAAGACATATGTACGATACAATACTGAAATAAACTAAAAGCAGTAAGCTAAAACAAGACTAGACTAGAACAGTAAAAAGTGATAACACTGGCAACTATACTGAGTTAATAAGCAGTACCACACATAATGAAATATTGCACATTACATTTGACTGTGTTGTACATCAAATTAAGATATTGCACATGTAATTAACAAGCTACACATGATGACATATTACACATATTTACATATATACACAGGTCATTTAGGAACTCCAGAGGGTCACCAAAATGGCTGAGAAGGTCACTGGGTGCCCTCTACCCACACTGGAGGGCCTTCATGGCTCTTTCTGCCTCTGGAGAGCCGACACCATCCTGAAGGACTCCTACCACCAGGACCACTTCCTGTTTGAGCTACTGCCGCGGGGCAGACGGTACAGGGCCAGCAGAACCAGAACTAAAAGACTGAAACACAGCTTCT
>NW_007582021.1:0-1959 GCF_000690725.1 Stegastes partitus | reverse complement strand
TCATCATCAAAAGATACTGAACTGTCTCACCTCTCAGTGATTACATTATTGCAGTTGAACTGTAGGGTATTTGCTCTTGTGGAAAATCAAAAATACAGATCTCACAGTAGAAACTCAATTCAACAAAAGTCAGCACCCCATTGGTTTTCTATTGGATTCACATCAACATACTGGTTAGTTTTTCCTCCTTTAGAATCTCTTCTGTGATTTTGGCAGTGTTTTTTTTTGTTTTTTTCTATCGTTATTATGCTGGAATATTCCACTTTTGCCAAATTTCTGCAGATTAGATGTCATCTGATCAGCCAGTATTTTGGCTTAAACACAAGCATTTCAATTCAATTCAATTCAATTCAACTTTATTTGTATAGCGCATATTTACAACAACAAGTCATCTCATAGCGCTTAACAAAGGCAGAAACACAGACACCCAACAATCCAAAACATCTGGATTCCCTATAAGCTTCAGCAGTCCGCAAGCAGTCTGCAACAGTGGGAAAGAACCGAAAACCCCCACAGGGGAAAAAAAACCTCCGACAGAACCAGGCTCAGGGAGGGACGGCCATCTGCCTTGACCGGTTGGGTGGATGTAGGATGAATTATACAATTTAGTTTACAGTTAAACAAGTTATTAGAATTTATTGTCCTTTTGTAACAGGAGGCATCATGGTGGGAGGAGGATGCAGAAGGTGAGGCCAGCGGCTGTAGTTCAGGAGATCCAGAGACATCCACAGAGAGAGCAGGCGCAGGAGAACCTCGGGGGGAGTCACAGAGTTAGTCATATGTAATGGTGATAGGCAACTATAGAAACATATACATACATACACACACATATGTATATATATAAAGAGGAGAGGAGAGGAGAGAAGCCCAGTGCATCATGGGAAACCCCCGGCAGTCTAAACCTATAGCATTTATGGTTCCATCTACAAATATGATCTCACCATCAACGTTCGTGCTCTCACGCAGCCCCATGTGGTCGCACTCCCACCGCCGTGCTTCACTGTCAGGACTGTGTCTTCACCGGGATCGTCCTGACCAGGCTTATCTCAAACTTATCATCTGACCCAAGAATGTGCTCCCAACATTCATCAGTCTTCTCTCCGTGTATTTCAGATAATCTTGCCGGTTTGTGCTGAAGAGCAAGCAGTGGTTTTTGTGTTTTGTTGGATGCTATCTGTAGTGGTTGACATGATGGACTGTCCTTCACACCGTCTGAGCCGTCACACAAACTCCAATATCCCTTGACAACGTCTCTGCCCGTCTTTTTTCAGAGGAAGATTGTGAAAGCAGCGCGCTGTGTGTAATTAGAAAGCTGGTATTCTATACCTCCTGATTGCTGCCTCATCTGTGTATTTAGTCGTTTTTGTTTATCAATCTTCTCGTATTCTTTCCCATCTGCGTGAAGTCTCGCAATCAGATTTTCAAATTCCACCGGAGCCGCGATACACAAATGCAGATAGGCACCGCCTGTAGGTCCGAAACGGAGAAAATTCTGGTGATCTTGGTGAACCATGGACGTGCACTCAGTGTAATTAGAAATCCCAGCTGTGTTCTGTTTTGTTTCTGTGATCACAGGTGTGTCCACTTTTGTTGCATTCATTTTCTACTTAGGTGCCTGTACTTTCAACATAATCTTCTTATCTTAAAGTATCTGTTTATGGCTGTTTACGAGAAAAAATGCTTAATTCATCTGTTAAGAAATAGTGTAATTATTTAAGGGGATGATGCAGTTTAAATAGTTTGTGACTTCCATTGCAGTCGTATTTCTTGCAGACAGTCATTCAGGACGTTCACGTTGCCGTACGTAGAAGGTCTTTCGTCTCAAAAAAAGAAGCCCAGAACATTATGAAGGACACTTCACACCCTGGTCACTACCTGTTTGAACTGTTGCCATCTGGCAGAAGGTGCAGAAAACAAGGACAAGTAGATTCAGAAACAGCTTCTACTCCACAGCAATAA
>NW_007582020.1:0-1965 GCF_000690725.1 Stegastes partitus | reverse complement strand
CTCCGGGTTCTCCGGCTTCCTCCCACAGTCCAGAAACATGCTGAGGTTAATTGGTGATTGTAAATTGTCCGTAGGTGTGAATGTGAGTGTGCTTGGATGACCAATGCTCATCAGCAGGGCTGATATTTATTTTCTACAAAAAAGAAAATTAAAAAAAGAATTATTTGCTGATATTTAGTTTTTTTTTTTTTTGTGTGTTTATTATTGGACAATATCAAGTTTGATTTCAAGTATTTTGACCTGAAAACCAGCATTTTCAGCTTAAGCTTGTTGGACACTTACCTGGGATAACTATTCATAGATTTAAAAATCCTTTTTCAAGATTTCTTATCAAGGAAAATTTACTTGCTGCATGGACAGATAATTTCACTAGTTGTAAGTCTTCTTCTTCTCAAATTTAGTGTTTATATCTTATATTTGGACTACCCTTTGTTGCAGTGAACGGACATCTCACGTCGCCCCTGCGACTCGCAAGGCAGACTTGCACCTTTCTGACGGAGCCTTTGCAACCTTTCGTCGACCTCCACGGCCTCCACGGCATAACATAAACGCACCGACCCAGCTCTCATTCTGGCTGCTGTTCATGGCTGTGAGCTAACATCCCGACTACAACGTCAGGCTGTGCCAAAAACCTTCAGATGAACTTACAAATCTGTCAGTAACCTGGACATTAATACAAGAACCTGGATATTAATGGATTAAAGTACAAAACCTGGATATTAATGGACTAAAGGATAAAACCTGGATATTAATGGACTAAAGTACAAAACCTGGATATTAATGGACTAAAGTATAAAACCTGGATATTAATGGACTAAAGTATAAAACCTGGATATTAATGGACTAAAGTATAAAACCTGGATATTAATGGACTAAAGGATAAAACCTGGATATTAATGGATTAAAGTGTCAAATGTCTGAACATGTACTGTACTTCTACTGTGTTCCGCTGTTTTTTCTATGTATTCGTATTTCTACTGTTTATCCTATTATTTGTATGTCTTGTATTTCCGTCTCCAGGACACGTCTGAATCTCGCTGTGTTTGCTCTGTGCACACAATGACAATCAAGGAATCTCATCTCATGAAACCACAAAAGGGACAAAAAGCTGCATGTTAATGCAGCAATGCATTAAAAGCTGGAAGTGAACACTCAACACATCTTTCATCACTGATGTCCTTCATGTTTGATTGAAGCTTGTCTTGACAAAGGTCCAGATCCATTCACATGGCTTTGTGACACATCAGTCATATGTGACAGTGGTGACGTTGTTGGTATGTACCGTGCAGTAAGAGGAGCTGGAGTGTCATTAAATGTAATTTACTGAATACCAAGAAGCCCTTGTGTAGATTCACACGCTCAGGTACATTCTGTACATCATGATGTAGCTGAACGGAGCTTTGAATGCAAGTATGTCCACATGCCTGACATTCTGTGGTGACGCTTGAAGTCAGAGCAGAGAGCTGATTAACTCACAAACGTATCACTGCAATTAATCTGGGACTTGCCACGATCAAAAATCATATTTTTGTTTCGTTATTTACTCATGTTTAGTCCTTGATTTGACAGTACAATCTTAAACTGAGCATGAATCCATCTTTATTGTCTCTGCTAGTGTGGGAACCTTCAAACTGAGTGAAGAACTCTTGAAATCAGCTAATGCAGCATACTGGTGAGCACTGGTCATCTGCAAGAAAAGTTTCTGTGTCAATTGCTGATGTGTGACTGTTGTGCCACACACATGTAATGCTGGCATGCAGCAAATAGCTGACTGTGAAAAGAGGTTTTACAGACATGGTACAGCAAATAAAATATCATAGTTCATGTGACGAACAGACACTGAAACTTCCAAAGAGGACATGGAATAAATACAGAATCAGCTCACTAAATATTTTAAGCTTGTTGCAATGACTGGAAATGTCATTGTATCATGAGTTGTGGGAAAGCTTGTATAGTTTCTCTTTA
>NW_007582019.1:0-1967 GCF_000690725.1 Stegastes partitus | reverse complement strand
ACAGGACGGCTCTAGACTGACATTCAGCTATAATAATAATGATTTTAACTCTTTAACCATGTTAATGTTCAAATAGATCAACAAGGCAGGTACCAGCAGCTGTTCACACTAATCCTCTGGTACTGGCCCAGTTCACTGATTCATCAACATTCATGTCATTCGCTGCATGCACATGTCGCTGTGTTAAACAAATACTCATGAGGTGTTACAGTCAGAGGGGCTTATTCCGCCCTCTAGTGGCCACAGGCGGTAACTACAATAAGTGCCAAGCCGCGAGATTTCAGGGAAGTTACGTTTCCTTTTTTTCTCCTTCAGAGTAAAACCATCACAAGTCGGTTGTTTTTTAATCAAAGTATAACAGCGTGGTTTTGAAAGGCTCTCTAGTGTAAATTCGTATAGAATAACAGAAATGAATGGGATTATAAAAACACTCAACGTTCTCTGAAAGGATGAGAGGATCCCATCAGATGGTTGTTGTAGCTGCAGCTCTCTGGTTAGCAGCTCCCAGTTCAGAAGCTGATTATCAGGCCACACAATCCCACAGTACGACATTACAACTGAAACCAGAGGACAACTACAACTCTGTCTCCTCCACGTGTATGTTAAAGCTACTTACGTTACCTAATAAAACCATCTGTGTCAGTGGAGAAGCTTGTTAGCACCACGGCTAGCTCGGCTAGCACTTCCGGTCCCGAATGCAGTTTGTAACGGACTGCATTATAGATTCATTTTCCATTTAGACGTTACTTTGACTACAGCAAAACTAATTAGAGCAAGTAGAGAAGCTACAGATGGTTGGTTTATACCGGCGATCCTTCTGCGTCTTCCAACATCACGCAAGCGTATGCTGGTTTTACATTGAAGGGTCAACAGGAAGTGTCGCTCAGCTGTAATCCCTCCAGCTTGTTCTTGTAGTTTCCGCATGTGGCCACTAGAGGGCAGAAACAGTTACTGGTCTGACTATGGTCCTCCATCAGGCTGAGGTTGTGGCTGCAGCTCCCAATGAACAGGTCACAGAGAAACATCACAGTTCAAACGGAACCGGAACTACATCTGTGTGTCTTATTCTGAAAGCTGCTGCTGCTACGCTAATATTCCGTGGCAAAGGGAGAAGCTCCTTCGCTACAAAGACGACAGAAGTATTCAGAGCAAGTTGAGGATTGAGGTAAAAGTTTAATTTCACCTATATATATCAATTTTATTTGTAGAGTCAGTCCAAATAAACATGTTTCTCATCAATTTAAACCCCTAAATTCACCTAAAGTTTTATATTTCACCCTCCATTTAGGAGAAACGGCTATTTTGTAGAAAGAACTACAACTTCCAGTACCATTACAATACAGCGTGATCGGACACGCCATGAAACATGTAGTTCTTCTTGGGGTTTACAACTGGGCTTGTGTTTTTGTATAAATAAACTAAAATAAACGAATTGAAGTACTGACAAATGTGCTACTGTTAAAGTATCATACGTGTAGTATGAAATAAGTGTAGAAGAGTACATGTATTGTGGTAAATTCTGTGTTTTTATTACACCGGCAGTGTTTGGGGGAAGCGTCGGCGCGCAGCCTCGCCGTAGACCCGGAAGAGATCCGTCCTATAGGATCCGTAATGTTTTTGTGTGTACAGTAGGTGGCGGTAATGCACCTGAACATTGGATGACAACCGCCAAATCAATAGAGGCAGCCGCAGCAGCAGCAGCTAGGCTAGGCTAGTAGCTAATGTAGCCAGCTAGCTAATAGCTTCACAAAGCTACAGATACGTTCCACACCGCTGGCCTCTCAGGTACAACAGTCAGATCATCCATCGCTGTGATCACAGGACATGTTCCGGTCCTCCGGTCATCTGCTCGGTCCTTCTGTCAGTGGAAGCTGAACTGGAAGTGGTTCACTGAGGATGACGTCCATTCAGTCTCCTTCACAACCAGATGAACGGCTCCACATGAGGTTTTCCTTCTGCTGGCTTCA
>NW_007582018.1:0-1969 GCF_000690725.1 Stegastes partitus | reverse complement strand
CAAACCGGTCATACTGGAGGATGCTGCAGGCAGCAGAACGTTCTCCACGGCGTCTCCAGACTCTGTCACGTCTGTCACATGTGCTCAGTGTGAACCTGCTCTCATCCATGAAGAGCTCAGGGCACCAGTGGCCAATCTGCCAATCTTGGTGTTCTCTGGCAAATGCCAGTCGCCCTGCATGGTGTTGGGCTGTAAGCACAAGCTCCACCTGTGGATGTCAGGCCCACATACCACCTCATGGAGTCTGTTTCTGACGGTTTGAGCAGAAACATGCATGTTAGTGGCCTGCTGGAGGTCATTGCTGGCAGTGCTCTTCCTGGTCCTCCTGCACAAAGGAGGAGGTAGTGGTCCTGCTGCTGGGTTGTTGCCCTCCTACAGCCCCCTCCATGTCTCCTGGTGTACTGACCTGTCTCCTGGTATCTCCTTCCTTTCTAAAGGTGTTCTGTTTACTTTTTTGAGCAGTATATTTAAAAAAAAAAAAAAAATTCAGTAACAAAGACATGCTTGTACATCAATATACACCTGTGTAGGTAGACATAAAAATACTGTATGTGGTACACACATTTTTCTGTGTCGTTATAACATTAATCCCAATAATTGATGACCTTAAGAATCCTTCATTATAACTCATCCATCAAAAATGTTAATTTCAAATGAATTATAAAGTTCTGTTACTTTCCTTACCATCAGACAAATACTATCTGGAGCAATTTATGACATTACCTTTGTTACATTTTTTGGGGAGCAATTGAGATGAGCAGAACAGTGGTACACATAATAACTGTGCCCTGATCTAACATGCAGTCTGTGACATTTAAAGAAATGGTTTGTGTTCCAATAGCTAATCTGCTGAGAACGTGTGTGATAGATGACTGTGATGTGGCATTACCCAAAAGCAAATGGCTGCACATACCTTTGTAGTGTTCATAAACCCAACTAACAAGGAACAGCTTTAGTAAGAGTAACTCACACACCTGCACACACACTGAGTCCAAATACAACCTAATATACGTAATGAAGTCAAAATAAAAATAAGTTAACTATACTGGTCAGGCTCTGGTTGAAGTTGATGAGGTGATGCTGCCTGGCATCTATCCACTAGATTGTAATATCTAGATGCCTTCAGTGGCCAGGTAGTTGTAGTTCATTGTCACTGTATTTCTGTAAGATTTTGACAGCAGCATAAAATAATTCGGTGAGCCGGATTCAGCCAACAGACTTTCAGTTTGACACCCCTGTTCTAGAGCATTCTGCTCTAGCGCACACTATAAACTAAGAAGACCTGATGCAGTATTTTTCTAGTCAGCTAATAGTCAATTGCAAGACATGGATCAAACCAAAGAACTTTCTGAGAACCTCTGGCTGTGCATTGTGGATGCACACAAGAAGGGGAGTGGCTCCTCATATTTTCACGTGCCAGTGGTCACCATGCAAAGCACAATCATAAAGTACGAGAAGCTCCACGCTGTATTAACCTTAAAAGGTGTCATATGAAGCCCTAGGTGAGCCTTGATCTGGGGAAAATAGTTGTGAAAGAGACCAAGAAGAAGGCAAGGATCACCCCTGAGACAATTTAAATGAATTTCTGCAATTCTGTTATCAACATCTCAAGGCAGAGACTCTAGCAAACATCGCACAAGGCTGGTCTTCATGGACACCAACCAAGGAGGACATTACTCAACAATTTCCCTGAGGTACCCCACTGAAGGGATCAATAAAGTTTGATCTAATCTAATCTAATCTAATCTAATAAAAAAAAAAGTACACAAAAACAAGAACAGTTCTGATCATCAGTCCTGTGGTCAGATGAGATGAATGTAATTGTTGGGGAACATGGACATGGCTTTCACATGGCAAAAGAAAGAAGAAGAATTCAAAGTAAACAGCATCATGCGAAAAAGGGTGACATTAACATTGTGGAGAAGAACATCAAGTAGTCTGCAAAAAAACTTGGCCTGGGCAACGTTGG
>NW_007582017.1:0-1978 GCF_000690725.1 Stegastes partitus | reverse complement strand
CATTTCTATTGCCACACAGTCCAACATCCTTGTATCCCCCACTTCTCCCTCTTACTAACCTCCCTGCACACCTCAGTGACTCAGGCAAGGCGGTGTAGTTGTGTTTCACTGTGTGCGTGTATGCATGTATGGAGAAAACACCCCCAATAGTGTAGTCACCATCCATTGAGAATACAGGTGGACCAGGCGTGCCCTGCAGCTTGCATTGCACAGATGAAGCTTCAGCACTGACCCCAGCATTAGTCCCATCCAGAGACCCACCCAAGATAACAGCTGCCAGAACCAATCTCAGGCCAACACAGAGAGCTGAGATTTCCATCCCTCAAGTGTCTGTTTGTGGACCGAAGTGTGTTTTTACTGGTTTATATAGGGCCTCAGACAAAAGCCTCTGTTCTACATCGGCCTACTAGACGTCAGAGAGGGGCTATTCTTACCCAGTGATCTGTGATTACGTATTTTATTTCTGTGATGTGTATGATTTCCTTTATGCATCTCTTTTCTTCTGTTTTAAAGTTACCACTGTAAATCCCAATTTTCTTCTTTAACTCATGTGCCTTAACATCTTCTATCTTACCTCCACATGCCAGTTCTAAACAGCTTTTTGGTCAGCAGTATGTTTCTGTGTAGTTCTAAGGATGCTTTCAGTTGAGTCACTCTTCAGAAAAACAAAACTTGGGTAAACAAACTTGCTGTTGAGTGCCCTAAAAGATGACATAGGCCTTTTACATTGTCAGTCCAGCTTGAATCAGAAATTTCTCTTTAAATGAGGTTAAATCTCTTAAGAGCTTCTTGTGCTTTTCTGCCATTTAAATCCCATTAAAGAGCATTATGTTTGGATACTGTTGGAAACAGACAGACTGCATTTATGTCAGCACCTCAGTCTACAAAGCATTAATATTCACCCAACTGTGATAAACATTGTCTTCTACACACAAAACAAAAACATGTTTTATGTTAAAAAGCCACAGTTGAAGTTTGCATCCTCATATTTTACATTTTGCTGCAGTTCATCTCTTATGAAAATGTATTTTGGTGACTGGACTTTGCAAACATTGTGGCAATGTAGGTAATAGCATAGTGTTTCTTTTTATTATACTGCATGTATATGATTTGACTGAGCTCCCTCATTGAATAACATCTTTGTTCTTGCATTTTTGATTTGTTTTTGAGTTAGTTAAAATATGATTCCAGTCACAGAAAATATTGAGAAAACTCAGAATCGTGCGTTATTTCGTGAATTTTAACTTTATTTATTTCAGCACATTAAAAGGTATTTGTAAGACAACAGTAGATTAAAATAGCATACAAATTTAACATATAAATAAGAAAATATGTTACATAAGACACAAATCATTTAATTCAACCAAGAATTAAGAAGGCAGAACTTAGTTGTCTGGATGAAATCGACAGTTAATATTTGCTAACCTTTGGTTTACAAGGATTCATTTTTGTTCATTAAATTTTTCTTGGTGTTCTTTTCTGGCTGAAACAATATGATAAAACACTTTGGAGCAAATATGCACAATATTAGTCCAAAGCTGGAGGCCAGAATGGCAAATATCTCCACGGCCACAGTTAATTTCCCAGGAGAGCTGACATATGCTGGGATAAAGGTGATCCAGACTGCACAAAATATCAGCATGCTGAAGGTGATGAGCTTGGCTTCGTTAAAATTATCAGGGAGTTTACGGGCCAGGACGGCTAAAACGAAGCAGAAGACAGCCAGCAGGCCAATGTACCCGAGCACAGCCCAGAACCCAACAGCTGAGCCTAATGCACATTCCAAGATGATTTTCTCCTTGTATGTGTTGAGATTTTTCTTTGGGAAGGGAGGACTAAGCACCAACCAAATGGTACATATTAAAACTTGGATAAACGTGAAAGATACAACAGTCATTCTTTGCTGTGGAAGACCAAACCATTTCATGATGTTACTGCCTGGAAGTGTTGCTTTAAAGGCCATTAAAACCACCATAGT
>NW_007582016.1:0-1979 GCF_000690725.1 Stegastes partitus | reverse complement strand
ATTATCTTCTGGGAGACGCCTGTGTCATTTCCAATCAAGAAAAAACTTGCTGGTTGAATAAAAGTAACATTAAGTCAAAATTTACCAGGGGTATGAATAATTTCAGATTTGACTGTAATAGATTATACTTAACCAACATTTTTACCATGATGAATTCACCTTATGAGGCGCATATTTCCATCAATATGCCACAGGCTGTTAGGGTGAGGTGTATGATACACCCGTCTTGCCACAGTGCTGCTCCATCTCCTAGCAGTAGCCGCTGGGTTTACCTGATTCAACATCTCTCGCACCCTACGTCGTGGAACCAGCAGTCCTTCGGCGCGTAACAAGGCTCTCATCATCTAAAATAGTAATAATGTAATTACAAAAAAATATAATTTGCTGTTTTGCGGCAATAAAAATCTAGAAGACAGAAAACTATCAGTTACCTCATATCCAGAGTTTGGATGCAGGCCGTGAAGTCTTCTTACATGACGTTCAAGTTCTTCGTTTTGTACCACAGAAAATCTGCTCCTCACTGGTATACCAAGCAACTTCGACCTCTTGTACAAAAATGAGGATGAGCATCCCAAAATTATTGCAGTCCGCTTCACTGTGTTGCCTTGTTTTAGAAGAAAATCTATTTGCTCCATGGTCACATGAATGGCTGGTCTCCCTCGCTGTCCTGAAACAAAGGAGAAAAAAATCACAGCAAACTGATACATCATGCAAAATACAATATTAATAGACTGCACATCAAAATACAAAAATAAAGAAAACTCTACAAAGTCTACAGCTCACCTGCAATGCAATACACCCCATGCTAATACCCTGCAACTTAAGTCCTCCAGGGCCACTGTCCTGCATGCTTTAGATGTTTCCATCTTTGCTGGAAGAGGGAAACATGCAGGACAGTGGTCCTCGAAGGCTGGAATTGAGGAACTCTGCAAGAAGGCAGTTAACACACTCATTTACACAACCAAAGAATATAATTTATCATGATACAATGTACTTAGACAACTGGCTTTTCGGCCGGGGGTGGGGGTTTTGTTTAAAATGCATTTTATAAATTCTCTGATAAACAGAATACAGCTGCAGCAATCAGATCGCAAACCACTACAGGGATGCTAATGTAGTTAATGACTGTTGTGGCTGAAGGCTGATCAAATGTGTCAATGGCAAGCAATGTAGGAGTTTAAAAAATATAATCCAGGTTTTGAACAGACAACCTCTAAGTTATAAGGCTAACATGATTACTACAGTACAGAGCTGTATTGTTATCATGTTAGGAAATACTGTACAGCGCCCGTACCTTATCTTTTAGTTTGTAAATACGGGACCGTATTTTAACGGTGACAATAACGGTTGGCAAAATTTGTATGACAAAAGGCATGTTTAGTGTGAGATCTGTGTGAATTACGTGAGTCTCACGCTCAATGGTGGGAGTTGGCAGCCCTGACCATGTGAGTAAAAGGAAAAAGAATATTTCCCAACTATGAAGACAAATTGTAGCACTCACTACAAATCAAAAATAGAAACAACTCTAGATATACTTTGCCATCCAATTACCTTGCAAGCTGTGATGTTTTACAGCTGTCAGTACAGAGATAACCAGAAAGTCACTGTGGCAGGCCTTTTTAAAGTGACCATGCTGCCATATAGTACTTCAAGTGTGCCAATCGGTGGCACAATGGGTTAGACTCTCGTCTCATACTTATACCGCTGGATGTGAGCGGCGGTTCGGATCCTCTCACCGTGCTGACAAATATATATTTTTTTATTTTAGCCAGCACCTTTGGTTTTGCTGTCTGACATGATATAGACTTTATTAACTTGTGATGTTGACGTTTTTCGGCGAGGTCGTCTTTATCTAGTATCTTTATCTTCACACACGCAGGCAGGTCAGGTCGGGACGAATTTGCGAACGAAACATCTGGAGTAATATACCTCAACTATCGCCAGTGAACCTGATCGCCAGTTAAACTGAAACAACGGCC
>NW_007582015.1:0-1981 GCF_000690725.1 Stegastes partitus | reverse complement strand
CCTGGAGGCGTGGGTTCGAATCCCACATGTGACAATAGACATCTTCATTGACGTGTGACTGATAACACTTACTGGCCTCTGTGACACATCTGAAGCACACTAATAGAAAATAAGACACCAAGGCTGCCTACCAATGTCCAGACTGTATTTCCATATAGAATGGCAGAAAATGACTTGATATGTCAGATGTAGTTTGAAAAACACCAGAATGTTCACCAAATGTCCCTTTGTGAAGGCATACAGTTTGTGTTTGACACAAAAACCATCTGTCTTTCTGCACATAGAAAAGCTTGTCATTCAAAACACTGCTGCATATTCCTACTGTCTGTAAATGCGGTCGAGGCCCCAGCATGCTGTAGCTCTGTGTGGTCACCTGGGGTTGCTGATGTCTCAGTTGAATGAATGAATCTTAGCTGGTATTTACAACTACACATGTTTTTTCACTTTTGCCTGCACTTTTTGCTCCAAATCAGGTCCTGCCAAGGTTTGCTGGATTCAGAGTGGTAACCATTACACCATGGAACCCCTACACAGGGTTTCCTGTGTTCCATTTCTGACAGCTAGAGTTTTTACTTCCTGATTCTTTCATTATATTTAGAAACTTGTACCCCTATAATGGGAAAGTGATCTTGGTGTATCATTGCCTTTCTGCACTCACAGTTCCTCTGTTGTGAATTTGCTTGTTCAAAAAGCTGCAACATTTACAGACAGGATAGATATGCAGCAGTTTTGTATTTGGCTGCCTTTATATGTGTTGGACAAACCTGCATCACACTCATTTGAATGAATGTTTATCATCTGATATCAACTAACATGTAAGTGCCTTTTCCCCTTGACTCCTGTTAAAGTCAGGTCCCACTGAGATTTGAACTCGGATCCCTGGATTCAGAGTCCAGAGTGCTAACCATTACACCATGGAACCAACGCATACAGCTATTTGAGAGGCGTGGGTTCGAATCCCACTTCTGACAGCTGCTGTTTTCCAACTTCCATGATTATATTTGGAAACTTGCAACTTGATATTGGTCATTGGTAACTGTTGACCAGTTTGAGTCTGGCCTTCCTGCACACACAGTACCTCTGTGGTAGATTTACTGGATTAACTCCTCGTTTAAAATGCTGCTGTATTTCTCTGCTATCTATGAATACAGCATTAGTTAGCAACAATATGATCCCTTCACATTAGCAATCTGGACGTTAAAGCAAGTGGGAGAGGAGTTCCAATAAACACTGATACATGATAACAAGCAGGAAGTTATGTGAGTTGGGGGAATCATGTATATCTGGGACTCCCCATCAAAATGATTATCTGTTCTTTGCAAAGACACACTCATACCACTGAATGCATTTCTCGCTCCTGTACCTAGTCTCAATTTGATGACCTTTGTGATTCTCTGCCTCTTTTCACACACAATATATCTTTGGTAGGTTAACTGGAGAAGCTAAAATGCAGCTTCTTCTCTCTACTGTCTGTGAAGGCATCAGTAATTAGATGTAGTGTACTGCCTTTGTGTATGGTGACGTTGCACAATCATTTTACTCATTTCATAATTGAGTTATCTTTTCCTCTCAACTTCATCTCAAAATCAGGTCCCACCGAGATTTGAACTCGGATCGCTGGATTCAGAGTCCAGAGTGCTAACCATTACACCATGGAACCTCCACGTGATGCCATGTTGGAGGCCTGGGTTCAAATCCCACTTCTGGCATAGACCTTTTTACTGGCCAATAACAGGTAAGGTATAGAGCATAGACTGTATAAAAGACGGGCAACCGGCCCTGAAAAATGAAGCCAACCCCAAAGTGTCAAAAACCTGCAATATCACTACGTCCACTAGTTGCTGGCTCCACAAAGCCCTGGCTCCCATAGACTGGAATTGGAAAAGAAGTGATCACAGATCACGAAATACCGCATTCCTACAGCTCAGGATTTATTTCTTATTAGTTTTCATGGTCAAATCCAGAGATCAGGTGGCCAATC
>NW_007582014.1:0-1983 GCF_000690725.1 Stegastes partitus | reverse complement strand
TTGATGGTTACACTTTCCACAGTCGTCCTCGTGGTGTGTGTTACAGCAGCAGCAGTCATGCCAAATTGTTAGAGCTTCAGGAGCTAGAACATGGTGGAGTTGGTTTATACAGTGCAGACAAATTGGACTGTGATATTCTGCAGGTACCTGATTTAAATCTGGAGTGTTTGGGGTGCCTGTGTGTCAAATTGAACATTGTGTTGGCAGTGATTTATCGTCCACCATGTTATCCAAATTCTGTATTCAAACAAAATCTGGGAAAGTTACTTGATTGGTTAAATCCAATCAGTAACACAATTGTAATAATGGGTGATTTTAATGAGAACATTCTAAAGAAATCATCAATTTGTAAATTCATGGGGTCAAAAGGATTTAGGCAGCACGTAACACAAGAAACCACAGAGAAGGGGACATTAATTGACCACGTCTATGTTAAAACAACACAGTACGATGTGGAATGTGCAGTGATGCCCACGTACTTCAGTGATCATGAAGGGATTCTGTGTACTTTTAGTGTGAAAGAGGATCAGGGCCTGTTAGAGGATGTAGACAGGTTGTTGGAATCAGAGGAGCTGTCTGATGCAGAGTTTAATTCAGATTAGGTTTAACTGGTTTGGCAAAGGAGGCAGACAAAGAATTCACAGTGGCAGTGTGAGTTCTTTGTCTGACGAGTCAAACAGAGACACATTGCTGTGCCAAGGTGCAAAGTTAAGTGTTTTTGACTTAGTTATGCTTGTCTGTTGGTTTTGCAGAGGAAACTGATGTGTAGTGTGTTGCGTTGTTCATGGTGTGTATTTTGGCTACCACCATGGTTGTAGTTTTGTAGTTTAGTCAAGAGTTTGCCCACTCACATAGTGTAGATGATGTTGCCATTTCAGTGAATAAATGTGTGACTTTGTATATTGTACATTTTATATTTATTGTATTTATATATTTAATTAGTTAATGGTGAGATTGTAGTTATGTCTATTTGCTGTGTGTGAATTATGTGTCGGTGTTAAAATGGTAATCATGAGGTGATTGTTAATAAAAGTAATCGTGTCACAGGGGAAATTAGTGAAGTTTTAAAATTGTGTTGATCATGTAGGAAATAGAAATAATCATGTATGTCACAGGTGGTAGTGTTTTTTTAGATGTTCACCTTTGCTTGCTGCACATTAACTGTTGGTTTCTGAGTTTTTAATGTATATATGTATATATGTCTTATAATGCATATATGTCTCCTTTGAGTTCATGTTTCAGTTTATTGTTCTTAAATGTTCATGAGGTTCACTTTCAACAGTTCACATGAAAATTGTTGATGTTTGTGACCAGACTTAAAGCAAATCTGTTTTGGCACCACAAGGCATACAGACTCCTCATTCTGTATGCCTGACTGCTAGAGCAGGACAGTGTAAAAATTAAATAGCTATTGATGTTATTGTTATTATTGTCATTTTACATGTTTTCTCCATTGTGTTCCCCAGTATTACCTTTTCTCTCTCCCTATCCCTCTCAAAACATTTTACAGAGAAATGATGTTATCAGTAAATGTTAAGTAGATCATTATAAATGTCTGTATAGAGTTGGTAAAGTTTATAGTATATTTGTTCAGAGGGTTGTGTTCTTAAATGTTTTCTTTGTTCTCTCTGAGGTGAGCTGTCCTGTTGAAGCTGCTGCAGTGCTCCCCAGCCTGCTCACCTCCCAATGAGATGTGTACATGGATTAACCAACAAGAGAGATTTTGGGATTTGCAGCAAACATGTATTTAGTTTGTGACCTTCCAAAGTTGACAGTTTATGTCCAGTGTTACCAGTAAAAGTATTTTAATTTTAGTCTGACAGCATCAAAAGAATCATAGTATATAGATTGCTAATTAGTCTCACATTAATTGTAATATAAAATATATGAATAAAATGTTTTTTTCTTAATTTTTATGTTGACTAACTTCTTTCCATATTTACAAGAGAACTAACAAGTAAAATGTAGAGATTATTTAAATAA
>NW_007582013.1:0-1984 GCF_000690725.1 Stegastes partitus | reverse complement strand
CTGAGTTTGTCTGTTGGTTTATAGCTTTGTCTCCAGAATTTGGAATGTTGTGATGTCAGTTCCAGAGTGCTGGTAGCTGCGCAGTCAATCTAATGTGATCTATAAAATGACTGAAATGAGCAATAAAATGGGACAAAAAACCCAAAGAGATGCAAAATGAGCAATCTGAGACTTAAAATGAAGTAAATGAAACAAAAACAAGATTTAAAATGAGCAAAATAAGACACAAAATACATACAAGATATAAAACACATGCAACATGACTATATGGGAACCAAAAGAATCAAAACAGGACAAAAATATGATCAAAATGAGCAGCAAAATGACCAAAATTAAACAAAAACTACCTTAAAGACACACACAGTGACCAAAATGAGCCACATATTGACCAATGTGAGACACAAAGGTACCATAAAGACACACAATATGAGACAAAACACATTAAGAAAACTCAACAAAAGCAACTATAGACAAACGTAAAATTACCAGACTCATGGTGATACGTGATGATCAAAATGAGTCGCAAAATTGAAGGAAAACACCTCCAAAAAGATGCGCAATGATCAAAATCTAACGTAAAATGATCAAAATGAGTCAGAAAATCAACAAACTGGGACATAAAATCACCATAAGTTTGTGCGGTTGTGAGTCATATGCAGGGAAAAAACACTTTGGTCTTGTCACCGCATCCTCTGCACTGAGAGTCACAGCGTTTTTGGCTAAACCCAGCATGACACCAAGTCTGACAACATCAAGTGAACTAAGTTCACTATTTGATTTATATTTTATTTTGTCTGGAAGTCTGGAAATTAGGGTCTGGAAAAAATATGGAATCTGGAAATTTCAAATGTGTAGGAACCCTGTGTATAGTTATTAGTGTGAACAGGCCATAACAGTAAAATTGGTTAATGCCTGACTGTCAGAAGAAAGGAACAACAAAAACATCACAGTATATGCGCTGTCTGATAGGGAGAAAACATGTCCCAGACACAAAAGATAATTCTAATTGAAATGTATTGGTTTGAAATGCATACATAAACAGATACAAAATGACCAAAATGGGACACAAAACCAAATCAAAAGCTGCAAAGTGAGCCACAAAACGATTAAAATGGGATTTAAAAAAATGAAGCGGTAAAATTAGCATAATGAGACATAAATTGGCCAGAATGGGGCACAACATTTCAACAAAAGTTGCAAATCAATTAAAATGGGGTCAAAAAAGCTGTAGAGAAGATGCAGAATGATCCAAATGAGACACAAAATGGCTACAATTTAATAAAAACTCTAAAGAAGCGACACAGGATCATAATGACACATAAAGAGCATAATAAGTAAAACAAAAAATAAATACAATGGGACAAAAACATCCACACAGAGACGTAGAGCAACCAAAACGAAAGACAAAATCGGCAAAGTACAAGAAAAAAATAATAAAGAGACGCAAAGTGAAACAGAAATGGCCCAGTTGACACTAAAATGGAATGAAAAACAACATAAAGAGATGCAAAATTGTCAAAATGAGCCAAAAATGATCAACAAAATGCAACCAAAACAACCATACAGAGATGTAAAATGACCAACGTGAGAGATAACATGAGCAAAGTAGAATATGAGACACAAAATTACCCAAATGCTAAAAAAAAATAATGATCAAAATTAAAGACAAAATGAGCAAATTAGAGCAAAGAAACAAAAACGAGATTCAAGATGAGACAGAAATGGTCGATATGAGACACAAAATGACCACAATTAGACATAAAATCAGCAAAAAGAGCCACTAAACGACACACAAAGTGAGCAAAATGACAAACATGAGCCACAAAATGACCCAAATGGCACAAAGAACCATAAAGATTCAACGTGAGAGAAATGGCCAACAGGACACGAAATGAGCAACCACAAAGAGCAAATTTAAATAAATACCACCTTAAAGACACACAACCTGATCTAAAAGAGCCACAAAGTGTTTAAAATCAAACAT
>NW_007582012.1:0-1986 GCF_000690725.1 Stegastes partitus | reverse complement strand
CACCACACACATGTATAGACATACACACACACACACACACACTTAGCCACTCTGCAAGCGTCAGCACAATAATGTAGCTACTACTTCAGCCTAAACAAGATAATGTAGTCACTGTGTTAACCTTCACAATGTAATGTTGGCCTTTAATAAGATAATGTTGACTGCTGGAACAACATAATACTAGCCTAAACAAGATAATGTAGCCACTATGTTAACTTAAACAAGATAATGTAGCCCCAACATTGGCAAGAACAAGATAATGCAGTCATTACCCATTACCCTGTTAACCTAAATATGACAATGTAGCCTTTATGTTAGCCTTAATGAGATAATGTAGCCGCTACCTTCTCATAAACAAGGTAATGTAGCCACTACGTTTGCTTAAACAAGATAATGTAGCTGCCAAGTTAGCCTAAACAAGATAATGTGGATGCTACCTTAGCCAAAAAAAGATAATGTAGCCACTGCATTGCCTAAACAAGATAATGTAGCCCCCACTCTAGCCTAAACAAGGTAATGCAGCCTCTACATCAACCTAAATAAGATAATGTAGCTACCACATTGGCAAGAACAAGATAATGCAGTCATTACCCATTACCCTGTTAACCTAAATATGACAATGTAGCCTTTATGTTAACCTAAATGAGATAATATAGCCACTACCTTTGCATAAACAAGGTAATGTCACCACTACGTTTGCTTAAACAAGATAATGTAGCCGCCAAGTTAGCCTAAGCAAGATAATGTGGATGCTACCTTAGCCAAAAAAAGATAATGTAGCCACTGCATTGCCTAAACAAGATAATATAGTCCCCACTCTAGCTTAAACAAGGTAATGCAGCCTCTACGTCAGCCTAAATAAGATAATGTAGCCACAACATTGGCAAGAACAAGATAATGCAGTCATTACCCATTACCCTGTTAACCTAAATATGACAATGTAGCCTTTATGTTAGCCTAAATGAGATAATGTAGCCGCTACCTTCGCATAAACAAGGTAATGTAGCCACTGCGTTTGCTTAAACAAGATAATGTAGCCGCCAAGTTAGCCTAAACAAGATAATGTGGATGCTACCTTAGCCAAAAAAAAAGATAATGTAACCACTGCATTGCCTAAACAAGATAATGTAGCCCCCACTCGAGCCTAAACAAGGTAATGCAGCCTCCTGCAGGTGTCCACCAGAGGGCGTCCTGGAGAACTCCTGCTCTGCTGGGGTTTATTCCCTGCAGGTGTGTTTTCCACACACCTGCAATTCATCAGGCTCGTCACTCCATGGATAAAAGGAGCTGTCACCAGTCACTCATTGCCTGAGTGTTAACCCATGTGGCAACTTCAAGCCTCCTTCCAAGATTTTGTCCTTGTTTTTCCTTCCAAGCTTCCAAGTGACTGTCTCTCTCCTTCTTTGAAGGTTTTCCCTGTGTACCTGCTCTACGTTTGTGCTTCCCACAACCAATCTGCGGCAGACCCGAGTCTTCTCCGTCGCTCCCTGGATCATCTACTGATGACTGGAAACGCTCCTACTTCACTCACTCCACTACACTGACCACTGCACGGCCTGCCCGCCTCAGCCGCCCACAAGACCCACATCGACGTCCCAGCCTGGTTCAACCTCATCCATGCACTTTTTTGTTTTCTGTAATAAATCTCGTTTTTCTAATTCCTTTTCTCCTGAGTGTTGTTCTGCATATGGGTCAAGCAGCCTTAAGAAAGCCATGACAAGGGAGTACCGTTTAGAAATGACTGCTGATTCCATTTTCAAAATTAAATGCGGTGTCACTTCAGATACACCATTAATCTGATCCGCTCAACCCGAAAACATGACTCCAATCAGGTTTCCTCTCTCTGCTCTCCAACTGCATGAGGACTTCGTATCTGATCATAGTGACAGCCTGGGAGGCTCCACTCAGGAACAAAGGCAAGTTAATTACTCCTTCCTCAACTTCAACTCGCTCCAACCGTGATGTCGAAAGCAGGCGAGCCTTTAG
>NW_007582011.1:0-1987 GCF_000690725.1 Stegastes partitus | reverse complement strand
AGTAACCTTTGACCTCATGGAACACCGATTTATTACAGCAGAAAATCTTCACAAGTCCTTGTGCTTCCCTTCTATGATGTTTTGATCCACATCCTATGATGAACAGTGAAACATTTACATGTAGTCACTTTATTGTATTGGCCCCCAAAAATGCCTGAGAACTGCAAATAAAAACAAAAAGCAGATCTTGTTCTGTCTGAAGCACTGTCATTTTGTTGGTTTTTTGTTTTTTAACACACTAAAAAATGGACCAGACCTCCACCAAGCAGCTTATTTCCACCATGTTGTGATTTCCACCCGTCGCATCATGGCTGAAATAAATTTCCACAACATCTCAAAGTTGGGTTGATTTTTTACTTAAGCTTCGTGCACATGTAACAAGCACCTGAGGTACAGCTCATTCTGTGGTTCTCTCACTTTAACACTGGCATTCAGTAGGTAACATAAAGGCGAGTTCGCCCTCTACTGGGTAAACCGTATAATACTTCTATAACAGAGCAATAGTGCATTCAACATACACATTCTCTTTTTACTTGGAATAAGCATTCAAATAATATTTATAAAGAATAATACCATTAAATCTCAGTAGCTATACCACACCACCCAATGTTAAAGTCCTGCATTCATTTTATCTACACGGTTAGATTCACAGATAATCAAAACCTATGATCAGGATCGTTATCAGGCGTCTGCAGAGCTTGATGATGAGCTGATCATTTGAATCAGGTGTGTTGGAAGAGAGAAACATCTAAAACATGCAGGATTGTGGCCCTCGAGGACCAGGATTGGGCACCCCTGGTCTAAGTCCTAATGCAGAAGAGGAACCAATAGAAGAGGTAATGCAGTGATTTGGCAGATTGGGCTGTGACTACTAATCAGATGCACAAATCACTCAATGACCTGCTCCAAATCCTTCAGAAACATGGACATGATGAACTACCCAAGGACTCACGGACACTTCTCTCCACTCCAAAAGTAGTTCAACGCAGGCAAGATGCAACGGAGAGTACATCTATTATGGCCTGGAAACAGGCATACGTAGCATACTTCTGCAATGTCAGGCTTCCGCAAGGAAACATTACTGTGTGCATTAATGTTGATGGTGTGCCATTGTTCAGATCTAGTGGTGCTCAGTTCTGACAAAGGTGGATGGATTTGAGCCTTTCATTGTCAGTGTGTTCAGTGGCAAGGCAAAGCCAGAACCGCTGGAAGACTACATCAAAGACATGGTGGATGAGATTCGGAGGCTCAAGGTAAATGGAGTACAGCACAGTGGAAGTGCATATAAAAGCCTTCATATGTGATGCTCCAGCAAGGGCTTTTCTAAAAAACATTATCTATCACACAGGATACTCAAGCTGTGAAAGGTGTGAGAAGGAATGTGAATGGCTAGGGAAAGTAATATTCAACAGGAAGGGCACATTCCCATCAAGGCAAAGTTCAGCCAGATGGAATACAAAGCAAAACATGGGGAGACACCACTGATCAGAGCTGACATCCCATGTGTCAGCTCATTTGTCCTTGATTATATGCACCTAGTTTGCCTTGGTGTGGTGAGGCTCATCCTGTACTACCTGTGTCGCACCACCAATCCTCGCAGGCTCCCCTCAAGACATAGAGATGAGCTCTCCAATAGGCTTGTGGGACTGAGGAATGCAGTGGTCTCTAGTTTTGCAAGGACGCCCAGATCCCTCAAATAACTGAGAAGATGGAAAGCCATACTAAGTCCCTCAACATATTTTGAGGGACTTATTCTTAAGAAATGGATTGATGAACGTAATAACATTGTACGATGGCCAAGATCCCACATATATATATATTTGAAGAAATTTGAAGAAATCAGCAAAGTTCCAATGCTGCTTTTTCAGATTGCAATAAATAACTGAGTGAACGGCTTATACACAGACTTGAAGAGCAGCAAACCCTGAGCAGAGAAGTTGAATGTTTAGCATTTTGCTTGATACTGGAGACTATGCAACAAATGGAC
>NW_007582010.1:0-2005 GCF_000690725.1 Stegastes partitus | reverse complement strand
ATGGAACCTAGAAACCCAGAAATGACACAAACCAATATGCTTTAAAGCTGAATGACTTCCAAGGTGCTCGACTGGTGAAACCTTCTGTCTTTCTTACAGGGAGCTGATCTTGAGCCTTGCGGTGATTCTGTATCCTGTACTTCAGTCCCATCTGCAACACCTTCCTCTAAAAACAGACGTAGATGCACCTCAGCAGCCGGCACTTTAAGCAGAAACAGACGGAGAAAACCAGCACCAGACAGCAGTGAGCGTCTCTCCTGGCTGGACCTTCCCAGACAGGACGGAGCCAGCGGTGCTCTGTCCGTCCCTCGGCTCCATGTCGAAGATAAAAGAGAAGGTGGTGCCATCCAAGGTAAACACCTGCAGACTCCTCTGGTCACCATGGCTACTGCTGCTGCTTTAACTCACTGACTTACTTACTCACTTACTTACTCACTTCCTCCTGCCTTCAGAGAAGCCACCTGATGAGATGGAGTGCCTCTACAACCACCTAAAAGCAGCCAGCTTGTCTCCGACTGGACAGTCCAATCAGAGGGACTTCAGAGCTTCGTTCATCCGACGATGTCAGAACGACCAAGTCAACGAAAAGCTTCACCTGCTGCGAATCCTGAGCAGCACATTAAAGGTCAGTCCCACTTTTGTCTTATCTTGATGCTAAAAACAAACCAGATGGGATCAGACCAGGACATGCTTCTGGCAAGGAGGAGAAAATTCACCTCTTGTAACTAATTATCAATTGTTGAAGTGACATTCACTCAAGTATTGTACCTGAAGCTTTTGTCTCCTCCTTTTGACAGTGACAGTAATTACACAAGAGTCCAACAAAACTAAAACGCCAGCGCTACACATCTACGCAAAATACAGTTAAAAATGTACAGGAACGGGATTGAAACGTTGTTTGTGCTCAAACAGCCTCAGTTCTGAGTGTCATGGATTCCACAAGATGTCGGAAATGTTCATTAAAGGTCACTGCTGTCTGGTTTTGTACATGTTGTGAGGGCAAGACAAGGAAGACAAGAAGAAGACTAACAAAGATTTGTTGCGCTGTTATCATAATCGTTATTGTTGTTTTTTTTCTTTCTTTTGTCTCTCGTGTCTCTAGGTGAGGGTAGCTTAAAATGATAAGCACTTAGGGTGGGCATATGTACACATTTTGCTTTGGCCTATGCCTTTTCAGTCACTATCTTGTTTGTACTGTATGAACTGTTTATAATTTTTTGTATCGTAAGATGACTGAATAGATTCACAGTAAATTCATGATTACATTCTCTCCCTGTGTGCTCAGCCTGTTAAAGTCAATGTATGTTTCAACCCCTCTTCAGGCTAAAGAGTCGGAGCTGCTGGCGGTGGAGCAGATCCTCGGTGACGCCACCCTCACGGCGCCCACGTACAGGAAGTGGAGACTGTCCAACTTGGTCCTGCTGCAGGACATGAGTGGACACAAGCAGCAGGCAGCAGGAGGCTCCGAGCTCCGGGCCCAGGACGGAGTGTGAGCAGAGACCACGGCCCAGTTCACAGCAGGGAGGCATCTGACAAACACTGTTTTACATCGCTGTGGTCCAAAGTCTGTCGGTGACCACAAACCGTACAGCCCTGTTCCTGACCAGGAGAGATGCTGGACAGAAAGCAGGCTCATGTGTCGGGTCAGGCAGCGGTGCTGTGTGTGTTCTGAAGGGGAGCTTGTTTGTTTTTAATGCTTTTCCTTTCATTTCATTTGGATTCAGAGATGCAACCTCCACCGTTACTCCTTCACTGGTGCCTTCTCTTTCAACACCATATGTCCCTCTGGAGGAGGATGTTTTTGATGGAAATACTGGTTCAGTGTGGATGGAGGCTAAAATCCACTCATCTATTTTACATTTTTCAATCTGCACTTCCCACAAGATGGAATCTGTACTGTGGCTGTCTCTTATCAGGATCTTATAGCGGTTATTGCTGTATGTGTTTTAAACGTTTTGCAGGAAAACATTGTCGGAGTGGCACAAGCTGCCCCATCCATGGAGCT
>NW_007582009.1:0-2006 GCF_000690725.1 Stegastes partitus | reverse complement strand
TAATAACAACAATTAGTCCTATTTATTTACATTGCTTTCTGTTTTTTGTTTGTTTTGGTTTTTTTGTTTTAAAAAAATCTATTTATTGTATCAAGTACATTGTTTGCATTGGAAGGCATTTAATGGTGTGAATCAACCTTTAAAGTTGGTAAAATTGCTCCCGTTATTGCATTATTGCTTTATTTCCCTTCTGTTTACATTTGACATGCTGTGGAACCCCACAGCGCATAGTTTGTAGGGGCGTGGTTTGTAGCGGCTGTGCCTTGGCTCCGGCTGCAGTCACACCCTTCTCGGTTAGTGACCATCGGCTGTACGCTACTTTTTACGGTGCATTGTGGGATATTTTGAGTGCACTATATAGTGGATGAAATTTACTGCTAAGAATTCGAACAACACTACAGAATGGCGTGCACCCTATATAGTGCACTATGTAGGGCATAGGGAGTGATTTCCGTCACAGCTAAGGAATGTCGTCTGCCGGTCCGTTACTGACAGCCAGCGAGTTCAGACAGTAGCCGCTTCGAGTTCGTCTGGAACTTTCAATCCACTAGTAAGTCTGTAGCTTTCTGCTATTGCTTCTGTAACAAGGATGATTTTAAAAGAACTTTAAGCCGAATGCGCGCCGATGTTAAGTGAAGTATCGTTGAGATGAATATGTTGCTACCATCGACTGTATGTTAGCTAGCTAGCCAGCCTGCCGTTTGTCGTAGTTAATGGTAATATGTACTTGAGATGTATTTTGTTCTCCAGGAGGTTGAGGCCAGAATTTAGCAAAATAATTCCCAAACACTACAGAATTCTTATACTGAAGTGATAAGAGATGGCAGACTCACGGCTCCAGCAGGTAACTGTACCGCATAGTGACATGTTTGCATATTTATTATTTTAAGTATTTGCCTTCATACTATGTTGTGGCTTTCATGGTGGAGTACATATCTGCAGCTGATTGGACTTCATCTCTTTTTGTGACAGCTGATAGAGCTGGAGTTCATTATGTAGATTGTAAGGTTTGTGGAGAGTTTGAACCTTTGTCAAGTTGATCACTGATTTGAAATAACAATAATATCCTATCAAATTGGAACAAAGACAGGTACCTCAGGGTAGATCTGCAGTTCAAATTTAAAAGGCTCAAATATAAAGTGCTCCGTTCAACTCTGCTAACATAAGGAAACTACTACAATTATTGATATTTTCTATTGAAGAAAATGATTGATAGAAATTGATCACCTGTCATTGGAGAGATTGCACAGACGTAGGTCATTGTTAACAAGTTGTAATTAAGAATAAAGATCAAGCTACAGTAAGACTATTGCAGACATTACATGTTTTATGATGTGGAAGTGTTGCAGCATTTTTTTAAATGAATGTAACTAGCTAATATTTTAGGTTGAATCATTGCAAGGCCATACCAGCTTTATTGTGTTTATAAAGCGATACAGCTTTCTAGCAGGTCTAATATATCAAATCTCATAGGAGGATAAATCTGAAATTTGAGAACTGATTAAGGTATCATCACATAAATAATCATTTTCAAATGTTTATTACAGAAACTTTTGATTGGGAGGCAGTTCATGGAGAGAATGCTGACAAGACTTCAAGAAGTTCTGCAACGTCAGCCCGTGGATTTTGTTTGAAGTCATGAAATGGGACTTATACAAAGCTTTGCTAATATGCTGGAACTACAACAAGATGTTGTTCATGCATTAACTGAAATGTTAAGACTTATTCGATTGCAAGAGGAGGCATGGAAAACAGCAAAGTTGTACTTTTCACACCTTAATGTTTATAAACATATTTCTGCTTCAGGATGTCTTCTAGTATGATAAATATGACGGCAAACAGTGGTTGAAGTCAGTGGCGGCCGGTATATAGGGGCGCTGTGGGCGGAGCCCCGCCTGAGCTGCGTGAGCCAGCATGAGCAAAAAGAAATGTCTATTATTTATCTGAAACTTATAGTCAAAATGAGGAAATCATGCTATTATACCAATCATTCCCTTAAATGTGTA
>NW_007582008.1:0-2011 GCF_000690725.1 Stegastes partitus | reverse complement strand
GTCAGAAAGGACACTGGGCTCCTTCAGATAGACACAGAACTGATCACAGTGACTAACTAGTAAACACAGTCGCATTCACAAACATTGAGACACACAAAGACAAGTAGTTTGACTGAAATAAAGACTGATTCAGTGTTTTTGTGCCGTCCACAAACTGTCAGAGGGAGTGCAACATACAACTGAGAGTAAAAACATTCAAACACATGCCAAAATGTTAATTATACAGTCGTGACCCTTAACAATCCTAAACCTTGCTATCCGACAGGTTGTTAGGAAAAAAGAACGGAACCCATTAAAAACAGCCTTAACATCCCGACAGCCTTGGACTCAGACCCCGACATGACGTGTTGTGTCACAGATAAGGACAACAGCGTATTATCTGACTGAACAATCCCACAGATTGGCTACGTTCACACTGCAGGACTTGATGCTCACTGAGATTTTTTTGTGAAATCTGATTTTTTTGCGAGCTTGTTCACATTTCCAGTTAAATGCTGTCATGTCTGTCAAGTTTCTGTTTTGTGTGCACGTTTTATGTCTTGTCTTTTCTGTTTTATTTTGAAATCATTTCACCAGTTGTTTCTGTCGCAGCTTTACTTCCTGTACCTGTCCCGTCTCACCTGTTCCCTGATTACCTCCCCGCACCTGTCTCCCATCTACCCTCATTACCTCGTGTATATCACCCTGTGTGTCTCGCTGTCTCGTCGCCAGTTCGTTGCACTTCACAGTCCTCGTACCAGCGTTATTTCATAGTCAAGTCACAGCCTCATTTCTGCTTTTTGGACCTTGCCTCTTGCCTGACGTTTTTGGATACCTTTGCCTGTCGTTCTCGACCTTGATTCTGTTTTTGGACTTTGCCTCTGCCTGTCGATTCCTGGATACCTTTGCCTGTTGGACTGTCTACCTGTGTACCGAACCCTGCCCGTCATTAAACCTGCCTTTTTGCCCGAACCTATTCTGAGTCGAGCATTTGTGTCCACAAATCTGTCAAAGTGAGTTCATGACAAATGCGACTTGTATGTGATCTGCTGTGTGAACTTCATACGACCCAAAAGTGTCCCGCATGCGCAGAAGAGGACACGACGACGTCACACGCAGCAAACCTGCTCAGTGTTTATGGAAGTAAACAGGGATGGTAACAGTGGAGCGTATCTGCCACTCCCCCAGCGCTGCTGCTGCTGCCTGTGTGTTCAAGACACTCCCACCCCGTCAGAGCACACTGCCGGGCTGGAAGTGGTCCCCCGACCGTGCCAAATATTCAGATATTCATCATTAATTGGATCTGTGTTGTTCATACTGTCATGAAAACATCAGATACAGGTCGCATAGGAGGAAATAAAAATCGGATTTGAGTCACGGAACATATTTACCTTTGATGTCAACTGATGGGCTCACGCACAACCGGTCAATTAGGCGTGAAATCCAGCGATGCGTAGTGTTCTAACAATACATTAGTTATTATAACAACTGTAAACAATGACAATTAACAACAAGTGACCCTTCAAGCATCAAGCCCTCCTTGTATCTCCACCTCTGTCTTGACAATCCGACATAACAGAAGATTTTACATTATCGAGTCACGACTGTCGATTTTTTTTTTGACCATTAGCTTTCTTCTGGAAATGATATAAACACATCTCAAAAGACGCTTAGCTGTTGTGATGGAGATATCAGTGATGAATGTCTGTTTTTGTTTGTTTTTCTTTTTAGACTCTTCCCTAAAATACCACATCCAAATGATTCATATACATTTTCAGTCATTACTGGCAAAGCTGTCATTTGCACCCACAGCACTCAAACAGTGATAACCATCCATCCATTATCTATACACTGCTTAATCCTCACTAGCAGTGACAACCAATACACTCCTTTTTTTTTGCAGAATCTTTAGATCTTTGAGGTTGGGCCATCACTCTGGTCCCCCACATGTTCTCAGCGAGCTTCTTCTAGATCCAGTGAGCAGAAACGTATTGTTCAGAAAGTTTGCTGTATATCAAACTTTAGCAAAGAT
>NW_007582007.1:0-2011 GCF_000690725.1 Stegastes partitus | reverse complement strand
ACCTAATGTTTAAAGTACATTTTAAGACAACAGTCATTTTAATTAATGTTCTAATGAGCTTAAAAAGAAAGTAAGACCCCAGCTAGCAGGGAACGTTCCCCCAACATTAGCTAGGTTCTAACAATGCTAGATTGGTTCTAGTAACGTTTAAAGCTTTAACCTAATGTTTAAAGTACATTTTAAGACAACAGTCATTTTAATTAATGTTCTAATGAGCTTAACAAGGAAGTAAGACCCCAGCTAGCAGGTAATGTTCCCCCAACGTTCGCGAAGTTCTAACAATGTTAGATTGGTTCTAGTAACCTTAAAAGCTTTAACCTAATGTTTAAAGTACATTTTAAGACAACAATCATTTTAATTAATGTTCTAATGAGCTTACAAAGGAAGTAAGACCCCAGCTAGCAGGGAACGTTCAACCAACGTTAGCTAGGTTTTAACAATGATAGCTTGGTTCTAGTAACGTTTAAAGCTTTAACCTAATGTTTAAAGTACATTTTCAGACAACAGTCATTTTAATTAATGTTCTGAGCTTAAAAAGGAACTAATACACCAGCCAGCAAGGAACGTTCCCCCAACGTTAGCTAGGTTTTAACAATGTTAGCTTGGTTCTAGTAATGTTTAAAGCTTCAACCTAATGTTTAAAGTACATTTTAAGACAACAGTCATTTTAATTAATGTTCTAATGAGTTTAAAAAGGAAATAAGAACCCAGCTAGCAGGGACTGTTCCCCCAACGCTAGCTAGGTTCTAACAATGTTAGATTGGTTCTAGTAACGTTTTAAGCTTTAACCTAATGTTTAAAGTACATTTTAAGACAACAATCATTTTAATTAATGTTCTAATGAGCTTCAAAAGGAAGCAAGACCCCAGCAAGCAGGGAATGTTCCACCAACGTTCGCGAAGTTCTAACAATGTTAGATTGGTTCTAGTAACGTTAAAAGCTGTAACCTAATGTTTAAAGTACATTTTAAGACAACAGTCATTTTAATTAATGTTCTAATGAGCTTAAAAAGGAAGTAAGACTCCAGCTAGCAGAGAACGTTCCCCCAACGTTTGCTAGGTTCTACCAATGTTAGCTTGGTTCTAGTAACGTTTAAAGCTTTAACCTAATGTTTAAAGTACATTTTAAGACAACAGTCATTTTAATTAATTTTCTAATGAGCTTAACAAGGAAGTAAGAACCCAGCTAGCACGGAACGTTCCCCCAACGCTAGCTAGGTTCTAACAATGTTAGATTGGTTCTAGTAACGTTTTAAGCTTTAACCTACTATTTAAAGTACATTTTAAGACAACAATCATTTTAATTAATGTTCTAATGAGCTTAAAAAGGAAGTAAGACCCCAGCTAGCAGGTAATGTTCCCCCAACGTTCGCGAAGTTCTAACAATGTTAGATTGGTTCTAGTAACGTTAAAAGCTGTAACCTAATGTTTAAAGTACATTTTAAGACAACAATCATTTTAATTAATGTTCTAATGAGCTTAAAAAGGAAGTAAGACCCCAGCTAGCAGGGAACGTTCAACCAACGTTAGCTAGGTTTTAACAATGTTAGCTTGGTTCTAGTAATGTTTAAAGCTTTAACCTAATGTTTAAAGTACATTTTAAGACAACAGTCATTTTAATTAATGTTCTAATGAGCTTAAAAAGGAAGTAAGACCCCAGCTACAGAGAACGTTCCCCCAACGTTTGCTAGGTTCTACCAATGTTAGCTTGGTTCTAGCAACATTTAAAGCTTTAACCGAATGTTTAAAGTAAATTTTAAGACAACAGTCATTTTAATTAATGTTCTAATGAGGTAAAGAGGAAATAAGACCCCAGCTAGCAGGGAACGTTCCCCCAACATTAACTAGATTCTAATAACATTAGCTAAGTTCTAACAACTTTTGGTAAGCTCTAATAACATTAGTTAAGTTCTAACTATGTTCGCTCAGTTCTCATTACGTTTAACGCTCTGATGTTTAAACAATTTACAATTTAAAGATAAGTCTTTTAAATAATGTTCTAATGCGGGCAA
>NW_007582006.1:0-2013 GCF_000690725.1 Stegastes partitus | reverse complement strand
AAAGTGGTCTTTGGGGGATGTATACGTGTCATACCACCAAAGAAGGCCATTCGAGAGACACAGTCACGTTTTTGTTTTTTTTACACCTCAGTACATGTGGACCATTGTTGCTTCAGTGGGAGGTAAAGAAAACAGTATGACAGCAAGTCAGCAGTGATGGCGTCATATATTCTTATTTAAAGACAAACATACATTGTGTCATTCAATTGCACAAAATGATTAATATCACATTCTCGATTTCTCAACACAATCACAATCAGTAATTACAAAAGCTCAGTGATCTTTGATGGAGGCAGGAAATGAGTCAATAGTTGATTAAATAAAGGATGAAACCATTGCAGTCACCAGATGTGATGATGCTAGAGAGTAAATTCAAGTCACGGATGTGCAACATCAGTTGTAACCTACAGTGAGGGCATAAAGCAAAACATTCAACATCGCAAATCAGAAAAGAAAAATCATAGAAATGCATTTATAACAGTGTGAGGACTGTGTAGCTCGATTTCAGTTCCTTTCCTGTCTATTACAGTTTGAGGAGGCAAACCAGGAAATCTTAAAAACTAATTTTCTAGCTACTGCTCACGACATGCGAACAACAACTGTAGCCTCTTTGCTTTGTTCAAATTTAACATGAAAAGCCACTGATTTCCGAATGCTAGAAGCCCTAAACAGCTGTGCTACACCTACGGAAGTGTTTTTTTTTTTTTTTACTTATTGTGCCGGATTAGACTTCTTCTCTGGGCTGCTGTGGATGCATCGTGGGAGTTTGAGTTTGCCATTCGTCTTGTTCTATCTGTTGAATAACTCAAACATTTATCACTGGATGCACGTTATGAAAGGCTGCTTAGCATTGAGGAAAGTTGAAAGTTTGTCCTGGCTCGGAACAGGCCTTTGAGAGATGACAGTTACCACGATTGGTCTGCGTACTAGAAACTGAATGACCCTTTTTGACAGAAATCTACACATTCCCCTGTTGTTTCAGGCCATCTAGTGAACCAACATGTTGACTAAATGAAACCCCATTTACCAAAACTGGTTTAAAAAAGGAATTGCTATTTTCATTCTCAGTTTTTATCATTTTGGTGATTTTGCGTTAGGGCTGGGTGAAACTTCATTTTGAGGAGCACCAAAAACCAAAAGTAGGTGTTTGTTCATCCGTACTGTTTGCAGTGTTGTTGAGGCAGGTTGTATTTTGTTGTTGATTCTTTTAGCATGTGCCATTTTGTCTGAAGTGGAAACCGAACTGCACCGACGCAGCGCCGGTTGGCATTGCAGTGTACCAGAAGTGCATGTATTCCTACTAATCTGCCAAAATCCAACATCTAATCATCTCTACATGTGTGCTCATGTACCATTTTACATTCCAGGAACAATCTCTGAGGTCTCAGGTGGACTCGGTTGGAGGGTCTGTCACGATTTACAAGCAGTTTATGTAGAAGAAATTATGACTCCTCTCAGTGAGAGGATCATTGCATCTCCTCATAACTGTCCTCCTGAGCTCCTCCTGATGCAGGGATAAACCAGTCTTACATTAGTCGTCTTCTAGTGTGATTCAGTCCAGCCGGTCTTTATGCCACACGGATAGCTGCGTACTCCGAGCCTTCCTCCACCAGCCTCCGTGGCCGAGCATCAGCCCTGGCCGGCCGCTGGTGGTTGAGGGCGGCATATACAACAGAGCTGCTCTCCTCCTCCGCTGTGTTCCTCTGTCCCGTTCTGTCCACTGTCTTCTGGCCACACACCTGCTCATTGTCTCTCGCTAATGTCGACTCGTTGGGCGCCTTTCTCTTGGTAGACCTCCGAGACGGCGGCACAGCGGGGCTTTCTCTCGGTGAGGACCGGAGGGGTTGTTCGCCCATGGGGATCGCTATGTACTGCAAGAATACAAAAGGGTATTTAAATTAAAATAACTGAAGGAATAAAAACGGTAGGAGGCAGATATAAGCTTGCGATCTTACTTGATTTTCAGGTTGTGTCTTCTTCTTTGATTTCCCTGCAAGATAAACATTTTGAGGG
>NW_007582005.1:0-2013 GCF_000690725.1 Stegastes partitus | reverse complement strand
TTTCGTGTCCATTCACAACATGTCGTCTCACTGCACTTCATACAGTGAGGTGATGACCTCACGTTTCAACAGAGAACCCAACAAATCCAAAGCTGCCACTGAGCAAGCCACCGGTGACAGTGGGAAGGAATCAGGAACCTTGCCTTTACTGGGAAGAGCAAGAAAAAAACCACCTCAGACAGAATTAGGTTCAGGGAGAGCAGCCACCTCCTCAACAGGTTGGGCTGAGACTGGGGATGATAGTGGACAGAACTCAATACATGAAAGAACAATAAACACTTTACAGATCGGGGAAGTCGGTGGGTTTGGATCAGTGAAGCTCCAGATCTTAAGCTATCCGCAGAGAGGACAAAACACGAACCACAGGGAAGACACAAAGTTTGTACTGGTGGTGTGTATCCAAGACGGACGAGAGGAGCCCAGTGCATCATGGGAATAAGTCCTTATGAACAGCTCCTCTTGTGTCAGTTGTGGACTTACAGAAGCTCAGTGGTTGGGCTCAGATACTGGAAGCTGTGAGGAAGCAGGAGAGAACCCATGATGTTTCCTGGACACCACCGTGACAGCCGGTGGTTGAATGATGGCCTGTGGCTGTACATGTCAGACTGGTCAAGAGAAAATTATGAAGCCCGACATTGTTTTTGCAAAATTACATCCAGACTCAAGATTAATTTTCGTGACCTCCAGTTTTCTGGAGTCTGATGTTTCTGACGATGGAGCTGCCATTTTCCAGAGTCTGCCTTTCAGCAGCTCTGTCACAAAGTGCAGAGAAGTGATTGGAAACGTGAACCTTTGATTTGGGCTGTACTTCCTTCGAACGGTCACCAAGCCGACCTTGCTTAGGTTAATGAATGGCTGAGGGTGCTGTACGGAGCCACGCTTCCCATTCACTGAGCCTTGCCTCCAGAACAGTTCTTACAAGTGCCTTTATCGCCAAAGGAGGCAGGCGGACAACTAAACTTACAGCATTCTGAGCAGCAGAGAAAAGGAGAAGCAGATGGAGAGACGGAAGCCATTGCTAACTAGTTAGCTGTTAAGCTAGCAAACATGAAGCACCACATTACACACTTGTCTTTTGTCAAGGACTGGAGCCCACAAGCACGTTACCATCCAAAACCAAGAAGCCTTACTGTGATTAGACAGTAGGTAATACCAGCTGAGAGAGGGTGGTGACCAGCAGCAAACACTCACACACCGGGAACTACAGACAGGAAACAGGAAGTGATGCGGTACGCCTTACCACAGGACCCAGTGTTGGGTGAACCCAGATAAAGAAAAGACACCTTGAGCCATGTTGAACTTGCTCCATATCACAGGCCCCAGAGAGTTAATCCAGTCCAGTCGACAGCCGTTCTGATCTAAATGTGGTTTTCAGATTTAGCTGGGGACGACCAATTTAAGAAAAAAAAAAAGAAGCTTGGTATCCAACAGATGAATTGGTGGCCTATGAAGAGGCAGGCAGGTCACATAAAGACCTGAAGCAGGTGTTCAGGTGGCACATGAAGCTTTCCTGGCAGGTCCTGACAGTCTTTAGAGACAAACAGCATGTCTGAAAAAACGAGCCAGAACTGGATCATCAGCCATTTTGCTGCCTCCAGGCCACTGCATGGGCCTCCAGAAATAAGGCACACTCTCACCCAGTATGTCCTCAGGTCCAAGTCCACCGTTGGTTTCCTCGGAACCGGAACGTTTCAGAGGGAAATTAAAAAACAAAACAAGATCTTCACCTGATTGTATGAAGGGCTGTGAGGTAGCAGGTTGTGAATTGGTGCTGTACAGTTAAAACTGAACTGAATATTACAACCAACATTTTACAAACGTTCTGTGGTAACATTCTCAGAATGTGTTTTTAAACTTTGTCATAGAAGTAGAAGAATACTGCAAAACAAAACACGACCACAGTGAGACCAGAACAGAGCAGGAAGGATGAGCAGGAACCAAACTCTGGTTCAGTGAAACCAGGACTCAGGATGACAGGACGGAGGTGAAGCTCCGACATGTCGTCTCTAGTCT
>NW_007582004.1:0-2020 GCF_000690725.1 Stegastes partitus | reverse complement strand
AGGTTGATCATTTCCACAGTAGGAAATCGGGGCAGGTGGATGTTGAGGAAAAGAACCGTAATCGACCCGTTCAGCCTTCCTGTTGCTACTGCAGTGTGGCCTCCAGCTGCTTCAACCACAACGCTAGCTCAGAGCGCACCAAAATAGGAACAACTAGGGACTGAACATAACTCCAGTTCAATGTGCAAGTAGGGGAAAAAACAAAGGTAGTTTGCTCCTGTCACTGTGTTATTGTGTAATGTATATAGACACGTGTATGTTTATTTATGTTCCTTTCATATATATATATTCAATACACATTCGTATTTTATATCTCAACTATACTTACCTATAACTACACTGATTGTTATCATGTTATATAGCATATTGTTATTATTATTATTATTATTGTTGTTGTTGTTGTTATTGTTATTGTTATTATTACGCCGTGCTGCTGTTCTAACAGTTTGTTTCCTTTGTTTCCTTGTCTACTGCTTTTTTGTTTCTTAATTGATGTGTGCTACTGTCTCTATCGGTGTTGTGCTGTCACTAGAACAACAATTTCCCTGAGGCACCCTACCAAAAGGATCAATAAAGTTCTATCTAGCCTAATCTAATCTAACTGTGGAGATGGGTGTAATTGGTGGTGAACGGCAGGTGGGAGCTCATGAGATTAGTGTCAGGTGAGTTGATGGGTCCAGGTGCTGCTGCTCTGCCTAATTGCTGCTCTGCTTGTGCACATAGTAGGATACTGGCCCTCAGAAGAGGGGAGAAAAGACAAGGAGGAGGAACTCTGCCTGTGTTTTGGAGATGAAAGACGCCGACTGGAGAGCGCGTGCTGCAGGACATGTGGTTGTTTTATGTTGTTTGTTTGTTTTGTGCTTAGTTTTGTGTGTTACGGAAAATAAAAGACTGTGTACCAACGGCGATTTGTGTGTCTGTGCTGGGAGAGGTCACGGAGGTAGCGAGATAGCTACACTAATCTAATCTAATCTGATGTTATGTGAGCCTATATGGTGACTTTCACCTCGTTGATGGTGTGTTAGAGAGGATAAGATTACTACTCAGTGAGGATTTCAAGAGTGAAGAAAAATGGGGCTTGTTTTCCTCTCCGAGTTTAACCACTTAGTGCCGACCCCTTCACAGCAGTGACGATGGTGAAGCCGCAGATGCTGCCCAGATTTAGCTGTCTGTCTGTCTGCATCCCCTCCAGCTGTCTGTCCGTCTGGGATGTTGTCATGGAGCCATGTTTCTGTTAAAGCAGACACACAGCAGTCCCTCCATTCTCTGAGGGTTTCTCTCAGCAAACGTAGCTCATTCAGCTTGTTACCAAGGGAGTGGACATTGGAGAGTAGGAGGACGGTCCTGCTGGTCTGGCGGGGTTAGCCTGATCCTCCTGTTTTGTTTACATTCGCACCAAAGAATATGGAAACTAAGCTCCCTGGCACGGTACTTCCTGGGCCTTTACAGCAAGCCCTGCAGTCAGTCAACTGTTCGTAGCTCCATGGGACACCTGCTGGCTTCTCGACCCAATGAGATCCTGGCCGTGGATTTTACGTTCTTGGAACCCACCCACAATGGTATTGAAAATGTCCTTGTCCTGACTGATATTTTCAGTAAATACAGTCTGGCCGTTGCCACTCGTGACCACCGAGCCCCTACTGTAGCTCAGGTCTTGGTAACTGAATGGTTCTCGAAGTTCGATGTCCCTGCCTGGATACATTCGGACCATTTTCAGAGCCTTTTCATCCAACAGTTGTGTGTCCTTTATGGGATTGAGAAGTCAAGCACCACATCATACCACCCAACTCGTAATGGGCAATGTGAGTGGTTCACATGTACCCTTCACAATCTGCTGCATACTCTTCCAGTGTCTCGGAAACAGGACTGGAACTCCTGCTTGCCATAACTGTTTACTCCCACAATACTACGCCCCCACGAGACAACTGGAGAATCACCTTTTCTCCTGATGATTGGGCAGCGGACTTGTTTGCAGATTGCCTTTGAAGGTGCCAGAGACAGGCTAAGGGTGGCAGCACAA
>NW_007582003.1:0-2021 GCF_000690725.1 Stegastes partitus | reverse complement strand
TTCCAACACACCTGATTCAAATGATCAGCTCATCATCAAGCTCTGCAGAAGCCTGATAACGATCCTGATCATTTGAATCAGGTGTGTTGGAAGAGGGACACATCTAAAACTTGCAGGATTGCGGCCCTCGAGGACCGGCGTTCGAGACTCCTGCTTTAAACCAATGATCTTGGGCGACAGTACGCGGAGACGAAAGCTTTATTATCATTACTATAATATGGGCTAATTCCAATTAAACATTGTAATTGGACTTCAAGCGATAAAAACAACAAACATAATATGACAATCGGTGCAGAAGAGGTGAACCCTGACTGTATTGTAGTGGGCTCATTGAAACTTTAAACTGTTTGGCTGCAGTTTGTGGCTCGTTCTTAATTAAATCGATGTCACAGAGGCTTGTATGACGTGGAAAGTAACGTGCAAATGGTGCTGGTAGAAGAATTAAAGCATAAAACCATGCTGGCATTAAATAGAGTATTAAAAAGGCTAAATACAGTATACAATAGGAACAATTCTAAGCATACAGGAGGGGTGCTTGAGTCCTGGTGAACCCTGGATTACTGGGTTTTATTGCACAGTTAAAAAAAAAAGAATTGTCAACATCACGAGCACCTGAAGCCTCCAAATCGACTGAAAAAGAATCAACATCAGGTATCAGAGTCCTGAGAGAGTTTAGGATCTTCTGAGGTGTGTTTTCAAGTTGTTTCAGGTCCTTAAAATGCAGTAAAATCAGATTTGATACATAGAAAAGTAAAATGTAAAACTCATACAGTCCTGTCATTGTGAAATATTTATGATTTGCTGCAACAGAAGGTTTTTCTGTCATATTTCTGATCAATTCCCATGAATGTTTCTGCCTGTAAAGCTGTCTAGAGGTGTATTAAGGAGGCTGATTTAATCTTCATGTAGAAATCAGAGGAGAAGCTAACCCTGTAATCCTCAACTTGCTGTTTTCAGTTTGTATTGTTGTCGATGGAAATTTGAAAACACGCAGAAATCAGAAGGAGAGGAGAAAACAAGCGACCAATTACAGGCTGATAGCTGCAGTCACACATGCGTCCGATGAGTCAGACTAAGAGCACGGCGGCAGTTTTATTCCAGATCAGTGCTTTCACTTCCTGTACATTTATTATTAAATTCGTCCACCACTGCGTCGAGTGACTCACTTCATGAAGCTGGCCATGTTTCTCCTGGACGTCTCAGACGGACGCTCCTTCTCCAGAGAACGAGTGCAAACCTGCAGCACAAACAAAACACAACCCTGAATGCACAGTTTAGCTTTTGCACCTTCTGGAGACAAATTCAGTCACTTATTTTACCCCCCAAGTGGTGGAATGTAACTAAGTACATTTACTCAAGTACTGATCTTAGAAACAGATTGAATTCATTTTGTGCAACTTGTACTTCTATACTTTTGCCTTTTACTTGTTATTTAGCAGATGACAACTTTACACACCCTTCCAGTCCAGTGAAAACACACATCTTCAAACTTGGTGCTAATTAATTTAATTTGTTTTTAAGAGTTAAAAGGGTGTAGAACAGGGGTCTCGAACTCCGGTCCTCGAGGGCCGCAATCCTGCAAGTTTTAGACATTTCCCTTCTTCCAACACACCTGATTCAAATGATCAGGATCGTTATCAGACTTCTGCAGAGCTTGATGATGAGCTGATCATTTGAATCAGGTGTGTTGGAAGAAGGAAACATCTACAACTTGCAGGATTGCGGCCCTCGAGGACCGGAGTTCGAGACCCCTGGTGTAGAACATTCTTTATACTTCTTAAGATATCTAACCTTTTTTTTTTAAAAGCTCTCTTGGATTCGCTGGAAAATGTCACAAAGCTGAAAGTGATGCATTGCTGTAGATTAAACTACCCAACAGTATATAAAGCAGTTAAAATAAGCTCAACTTTAAACATCTACAGCAGTAAAATGCGACATACACCTTAATGCAGCAGTAATATGAATCCAGAAACATCATATCGAACCATTTTACTGCAGAAGAAACACTTTTACTTTCTATA
>NW_007582002.1:0-2026 GCF_000690725.1 Stegastes partitus | reverse complement strand
TGCCTTAATGCTGGCTGAAGATTAGTTTAACATTAGTTTAAGACTAGCTTAAGACTGGTTTACAATTGGTTGAAGGCTGGTTTAGGACTAGTTAAACAGTGCCTTAATACTGGTTTTACATTAGTTTAAGACTGGTTTAAGGCTGTTCAAAACTGGCTTAGGACTAGTTTAAGACTGCTTTAACACTGGTTTAACATCAGTTAAGGACTGGTTTTGGTTCAATCATGGTTTTGGATTCGTTTTTTTAAACTGGTTCAGGGCTGGTTTCAGACTTGTTTTGGATTTGTCCTATAATGGTTCTGAGCTTGTTTGAACTGGTTCCGGACGGGTTGAGGACTACCTCCTGAGAGCGGTTAAGGCTGGGTTTGACCCAGTTTTGAGTTTGCCTTTAAGACTTGTTCCCATCGCTGAGGGCAGGCGTTTGGTCTTGTTTTTAGACGTTTCTGGTTTAAATGTATTTTCAGTCTGAGTTTAAACTTCAGGCGAGATAACGAAGCCGAGACTCCGCTGACGTTCTCCCACAGTTTGTTTCTGACGACGTTAGTTTGGTGATTTCCCAACCGGAGCTCCTCTTAATGCGTCCCAGACGCTTTCACAGGGCTTCTGGGGCGTCTCCAGATCAGCGGAGCAGCTTCAGACCCAACATTCAGCTCCGTGGACGTTCACTGACCTTTGTTTTCCTGTGGTCACGCGGTGCGTTCACTGACACTCCGACAAAACAGGTTTCTACTTGAAAACGCTGCATTTTTACAGACAGCCTTTGTTTAGGTCGTGGTTTTAGTCTTGGTGTTGGACCGAGTTCGGACTTGGTTTCATAGCAGTTTTGGAACTGGTATTGCACTGGTCTAGGAATTGATTCTGGACCAGGTTTGGCTATGAATTTGGACTGGTTCTAGACATGGATACGGACTCACTCTGGACTTGGTTGTGGACCAGGTTTTTTCATGTATTTAGGATGTTTTTGGACTGGGTTTAAGGCTGGTTTTACATTTGGTTTTGGACCAGACTGGACTGGTTTTGGACTTGTTTTTAGACCAGGTCTGGACTTTGTATTTCTCTGGTTTCAGACTGGGACTCGTTCACATGTGCTGACTGTTTCCCTTTGACCCTGTGATCTATCAGTTTTATTTTCTGTTTTGTCTTCAGGAACACAATCTTAAAGCTGGGATGTCTGACTGTCCTTGAATGCAGCACAAACAGAAGCACACTTTAAAGTCAGAACTCTGGAGAGGTTCCTGACACGCTGGTTTTAGACTGGGTCTAAGAGCAGGTTTAGACTCGGTTGTAGGCTCAGTTTTGTTTGATTTGATACTGGTTTCTGACCCGGTTTGAGACTAGTTTTGTACAGTTTCATGCTTGTCTTCGACGGGTTTGGACTTCAGTACTTGACGTCTCTTCCTGTGACGCTGTACTCCAAGTCCATCAGTGTCTTACTTTGTGAAAACTCCATGTTTAGTCTTCAGGAACACGATCTGAAAGCTGGCCGCCTGACTGTCCTTGAACGCAGCACACTTTGAGGCCGGCACTGCTTCCTGAGCTTCCCTCGGCTCTCTGCTGGAGCAGCCTAAGAATAGTTCTGGTCCGTGGCTTCGCGGTCGCTCCGCCGCTCGCCAGCCACCAGCTCCGCTCCCAATCAATCGCCATGGGAACCCGGGCGGCGGCGTATTTTTAGATCGCAGGAATTTCAGAACAACACATCGGCTTGGCTCTCCTCCCTCAGCTGCCTTCTGCTCTGCTGCTACGCTCCAAACGGGCTTTCTGCTTCCTGCACGGCGCTGCCGGGTCACCGGGTCACAGCCGGGTCTGCTGCTGCTGCCAGAGCTGAGGGGCTAATAGGGCAGCAGGCCGGGGCATTTAGCAGAGCTGAGGGGTAGTCAGGGCAGCAGGCCGAGGCATTTAGCAGAGCTGAGGGGCTAATAGGGCAGCAGGCCGGGGCATTTAGCAGAGCTGAGGGGTAAATAGGGCAGCAGGCCGGGGGCATTTAGCAGAGCTGAGGGGTAAATAGGGCAGCAGGCCGGGGGCATTT
>NW_007582001.1:0-2029 GCF_000690725.1 Stegastes partitus | reverse complement strand
TATTTGGTTAAACAGATGAAATATTTTAGCATGAAGACAACATGGAAGGACATTGAAACTTTCCACACCAGTAGATGATACTTCCATCTCTTAGTGTCCTAAACTTCATCAGCCTATCCATGATTCAACATGTCCATCTGGCTGTTTGGATATTAATTATTATATATATATTTTTTTTACCTGTGTCAGCTTTGATAGGTCATAACTCCCATTTCTACTAACATATGAACGTTTTCTAATCATAATTGTCATTCAGATATGATTCTCATAATAAAACTGATAAAATACATCCTATGTATTAGAGATGTATTTTCCCAGTTTTTTTGAAAATCCACTTTGTTTGCAATTTTGAACAAATCCTGAATCTGAGAGGTCTGAAGCAAATAAAATGAGTCTTGATTCTTGCCAGCATCTGCTGCATTCTCTTCATTCACAAGAAACCTCTGAACATTTCTTGAACATTTGAAGACTCAAGGACAAACAGTGCTGTGAAATCTTCATTTTTTAAAAATATTTCCCCCACTTAAATGTTTAAGACCATCAAACAAATTGAAATATTAGACAAAAAAACCCACAGTAAACACAAAATGTAGTTTTTAAATGATGATTTAATGTTTTAAGGGAAAAAGGTATCCAAACCTACCTGGCCCGATGTGATAAAGTAATTGCTCCCCTTGTTAAATCATTAATCAACTTCTTCTGTTTTTTTTTTTTTTTCACTGACCTGCTCAATCAAGAAATGACTTCAACACCTTTATTTTTAATCTTATGCATAAAAATAAATTGTATTCCTGAATCACGTTGACATGAAATCACATTTAGTGTGTAGGTTTTGTCATTTTATGTTGCTCATTTAATACAGATCAGTCTCAGGTTGTACTGTATGTACGCATCACAGAAGAATCAGATGCTGCTTATAGCTGTAGAGTGTGTTGTGTCCCACTCAACTTTTCATGCCAGAGACGCCACTGGGTGTGTGTCTCGTTACATCTGGTGTAAAAGTAACACAGCATTTCAGAAAAAGAACATCATATCAACGTGGTGGTGGTAGTGTGATGGTCTGGGGCTGCTCTGCTGCTTCAGGACCTGGACGACTTGCTGTGATTGATGGAACCATGAATTCTGCTGTCTATCAGAAAATCCTGAAGGAGAATGTTCAGCCATCAGTTCGTGACGTCAAGCTGAAGCACACTTGGATTCTGCAGCAGGACAATGATCCAAAACACACCAGCAAGTCGACTTCTGAATGGCTTAAAAAACACTAAATGAAGGTTTTGGAGTGGCCTAGTCAAAGCCTGGACTTGAATCCATTTGAAATGTTGTGGCATGACCTTAAAAAGGCTGTTCATGCTCCAAAACCCTCCAGTGTTGCTGAATTAAAATCATTCTGCAAAGACGAGTGAGCCAAAATATCTCCACAGAGATGTGAAAGACTCACTGCCAGTTATAGAAAACACTTGATTTCAGTTGTTGCTGCTGAGGGTGGCTCAAACAGTTATTAGGTTTAGGAGGCAATTACTTTTTCACACAGGGCCAGGTAGCTTTGAATAGTTGTTTTTCCTTAAAAAATAAAATCATCATTTAAAAACTGCATTTTGTGTTTACTTGGGTTATCTTTGTCTGATCTTTACATTTGTTCGATGATCTTAAACATTAAAGTGGGGAAAATATGTAAATAAATAAGAATTCGAGAAGGGGGCAAAGACTTTTTCACAGCACTTTATACTTCATGACACATGGACACCTGAATGTAAGTAGCATTTCGTTCGATTTCAGACTCACAAGAACCCTAAATTTCCATGAGGTGACAAATTATGAAAATGTTGGAATTTCAGTTAAAATTAAAGCTGCAAGCAGCGTTGGTCGGGTCCTCGGTCTGCGTTGGACCCTCGTGCCCGTCTGACCGTTCTTCAAGTTAAACCTGCTTTAAGTTGAAGGAGCCATTTTTCTGCCTCTGCTCAGCCTCAGACTGTCAGTGAGTCACATGACCAGCTGCACTGATCTGTGATGATGTCATCGTTCAGCATGT
>NW_007582000.1:0-2030 GCF_000690725.1 Stegastes partitus | reverse complement strand
TGGACTGTGGGAGGAAGCCAGAGAACCCAGAGAGAACCCACGCTGCACGGGGAGAACATGCAAACTCCACGCAGAAAGATCCCGGGTGTCCTCACCAGGACGCGAACTGGCGACCTTCTAACCTCCGAGCTGCGAGGCGACGGTGCTAACCACCAAGCTACCCTGCAGCCTATATCTGAATATAAGCCTGCAAGTAACTGCCTTTTACTTAGCTACAGTCTTTCCTTTACCTTACCTACACTGTAGCTTCTTTTCCTGTCTGGGACTTTCTAGAGTTGCATTCATGTCCATGTTAGGATGAACTGTAATGATCCCGTGGATAAGGTGCAGCGTTACTGCACAGAGAATTAAATATTCGTCGGGAGATGGTAATCAGACAGCCATAGATGTTTTAACCTTTCCAGACAATTCTCTTTTTGAGCGGTACCATTTCACGTAACAGTCCATCAGTGATGTGCGGTCAGGGAAAGAAAAAAAATATAGAACGATAAAATAATTTAAATGGTTGTATTTATGCAGTGATTTGTACTATAAAGTATTTATTTTTTCATTTAGCCTCACCAATTTTAATGATTTTTTAAGTTCAAAATTGCTGAATTTTCGCAATTTCCCATCCAAATGCTTGGAAGAGAAGGCAGTGAGGCAGCAGCGAGCTTGCACAATCCCTTGCTGCCTGCACTGGCTGCCATGCAGTGACAGCATACTGCTGTCTGTTTGTCGCCAATAAAATGGTTCAAACACATTTAATATATGAACTGATTTTCCATAGTTCAGCTGATGTATATAATAATGTACAGTGTTTTTTTGTTACCAACTGTATGTGTGTAACGTGTTTTGTGTGGTGAGCGATCATACACTGCTGAGAAGAGGTTCTCGGTGAGGCAGGCAGTTCTGTAGCCTCATGGCAGGGGGCGCTCTGATCCCAGACATTCTTCTTGTGACTCCATGGCTGCAGAGTAAGTGACACCAACTTAGTAGCTTACAAAAAAGTAATGGATATTTTTGTCCAGAACGAGTGGCTCATGGACTTCATTTATAAGTAAAGGTAAGATTGCAATAATGTTTTTTCTTTTTTTTTTCATAAAATGTGCATGAGTAAGGCAACTGTATGCAGGGCGGTCAGAGGAGTGTGCCTTACCCTGAAAAGGCTTATACTCATCTTTGTCGTTTTCCCTGGACATAAACCTGTCAGAGCCATCAAGAAGGAGTTCCACAGGACTGCAGGTGAATGATGTAGAGATCTGTTAAATTAATTAGGGCCCGAGCACTACAGTGCGTAGGACCCTCTTGAAACTGAAAAGGATTCTTCTTTCTTCTTCTTCTTCTTCTTCTTCTTCTTCTTCTTCTTCTTCTTCATGGCCATAAACAATTACATTTTTGAGGGTCTAAACATGCTCAAATCCTCATAAAAATTTGCACACACATCAGGACTGGCGAAAAGTTTGATATTTTTTGGTCGTCGTGCATATGTATGGCAAAATGGCTCGATAGCGCCCCCTAGATTAGTTTTAGTTTTAAATTTGTGACATCTACTACGGGCAGCACGTTTCACCTACATCCATGAAACTTGGTGAACTTATGCAGCGCATCCAGATGAACAAAAAAGCCAGCGGTGGCCCCGACCTAAACCCAACAGGAAGTCCGCCATTTTGGATTGTTCGTTTCTCCACCCTGAGCGAACTCCTCCTAGGGGGTAAGTCACAGAGTGCTGAAACTCAGCTAGAATGTAGAGTACACCTTGAAGGTAAAATGTTATCAAAATCTTCTGCAAAAGTCAAAGGGCGTGGCCATGGCGGCCTCCTGATTTTTCCATCCTTCACCATGAAACAGGAAGCACTGTCTAACTACCCTGTACCTGCTCCAATCTGCCTCAAACTTTCCATGTTTGATCAGACTGCTGCCCTGACCGCATCCATTTGCCAATATCCATTCACAGTCATAGGGCCACCTAGCTGGCAACAGGAAATGACACTTTGATGTAGTACTGTCAGACCATTGATCATATTAACATTAAATTTGGTGAACTAGGC
>NW_007581999.1:0-2031 GCF_000690725.1 Stegastes partitus | reverse complement strand
CTCCTCCCACAGTGTCCAATGAATGCTCTCATGAAAGAGTTTGTATTAGAAAGATGCACCTTGAGTTGCTTCTGCACTGAAGAAATGAAGTTTTAACAGTTTTTGACTGTATTTTTTTAATACAATTTACTGTGACTTTATAGATTTTTCCTGTTTCGTTAAACTACAGATAATTACTAGTAAAAACACAGAAAAAAAATACATTTCCATGTAAACCAAAAATATATATAAATTTTTTTTTCTAAAAACAGGCCAAAAGTGTAAATAATGAACACAAAAATCTAAATTTCTTACAAATAGCAATTCTGTAAAAAATGATTAAAGGAAAATGTGTATATATATTAAGGATTGAAAAATGCTGAATCATATTTTAACTGTTACTTTCCTAATTTTCTCAATTTTGTAAATTAAAGGTCAAATCTAGTAAAATCACAGAATAAAAGTAATTTACATTTTACCAAAAAAAGAAAAAAATTGTCAAAAATAGTAATTCTTTTACAATGTTTGACTGTAAAATTACTTTTTTTTTTAAAAAAACAACTGATTTTAAATTGGCAAAAAATCTAAGTATTTTACAGATATTTATTATTATTTCTAATATGTAAAATTAAAGGGAAAATGTACATGCTGACTGAAAACGACAACAGCAAAAATTAAATAATGCCCACATCAAAAATGTGTATATTTTTATGATCATATGTTTTATATTGTTTTAAAAGAATTCATTCTTTTACAATGTGAGGCAATGTGAGTGTGCTTGGTTGTCTGTCTTTAAGTGTCACCCTGTGATAGACTGGCGACCTGTCCAGGGTGTCCCCTGCCTTTGCCCTAAGTCAGCTGGGATAGACAATAGTGACTAAGCGGTGTATAGATAATGGATGGATGGACAATGTGAGGCCATAAAATCATATTGTTGTTGTCTAATTAAATTATCTAAAAATATATCATTATTTTAGTTTGATGGTATTTTCACAATTTGTGCATTTTTAAAAAAAAATGTTACAGCATCCATCCATCCATCCATCCATCCATCCATCCATCCATCCATCCATCCATTCATTCATTATCTATACACCGCTTAATCCTCACGAGGGTCGCGGGGGGGCTGGAGTCTATCCCAGCTGACTTAGGGCAAAGGTAGGGGACACCCTGGACAGGTCGCCAGTCTATCGCAGGACTACTGTTACAGTATCCCACTTTTTATTTTTTTTGAGCGTGCAGCCTTCTGTTAACCTTTCTATCTCTGCCAGCATGCCAGTCATCTTTACAGCCGACAGCTGAATGTGTAGGTTTTGGCACATCTGGGGAATTAACATGTTTGTTGATTTTTGGAGGAAAAATGCCTTTACTTTGTAATTAGCTTTTCTTAAATGCTAATGCGGCCTTATTTCTTATTACAAAAATTTCTTGAAAAAAACAAAAAGTTATTGTAGCATGTTGAAAAATTCGGACGAAAACAGGTCAAGAATTGTTTTGGGAAACTATCAGCTAACGGCAATTTAAGAGCTTGATAAATTCTGACTCTTCAAACCTTGGAGTAACACAACTTTGGGATCCTCAAAGCAACTGACAGGGCATCTGTAAATTAAACTGATCAATACTGCAAAGTAGGGGGAGGTCAAAATTGATATCCCGATTCCAGCACAGTGAACCAATAGGTGGCTATTGGGGTCCAGTCCTAGTATGAAAACCCACATTTTAAATACTCCGGGTCATGTTTTTGCCATCTTGCGTCCCAACATCAACACAAACTTAAAATGAACGTCAAACAAACTATCGGTACCGTGCCTGTCAAAATAAAAAAAATTTCAAAATAAAAAATGAGTCCAACGTGAGACGCACATTATATATTATTTAAATTTGACCAGCTGTCCACGACCCACCCAGAACAGGTCCGCGATCCACCCTTGGGTCGCGACCCACCAGTTGAGAACCCCTGCTTTAGCGGACCCGTTCCTGGTGCTGCACCTTTACCTGAGCAGAGATGATGATCCACAAAGAGCGTCTTACATGGAGGAGTCACCAAAAAGA
>NW_007581998.1:0-2035 GCF_000690725.1 Stegastes partitus | reverse complement strand
GGTGCTAGTTCCATGCTGGTGCTGGGGCCAGTGTTAAGTTGGTTCCACTCTGACCCCTCCCAAGAACTGACTGCTTTCCCATCAGCAAGGCGCCAAGTAAGAGCCATGTCATACATCACTGCATACGTAGGCATTTACCGAACAACGCTTGCACCACACGGAAGTCCACACAGGACTCCAGACTAACTTTTTTACCGGTGCAAACAACTTTCTTTTTTTGTTCGCACTTCTCACCTTGTCACAGGCAAAACATATCACTTGCTGAACATTTTCTGGTTGATAGACTCTACAATTTACAATGTTCCCCCGAACGCCCCACATTGCAGGCTGCAGTAGCTGCTGGTGGTGGCTGCGGTGCTCAGACCGGTGTGTGACCAAAAATGACTTTAAAAAGAGTAAACCAGGAAATTTTAATGTCAGATTTGTCCAAGATTAAACTGAGTGATTTTCACTCATGCGGTCTTTTCTATGAGTGGAATAAACAGCGCACGTAGGTGCGCTGCGTTTTTCATGAGAAGACCGCATTTCTAACCGTAAATGCCGCAGTACACCGAAGTTATAAAAGTACTGTTTTCCACCACTGGTGCTGCTGGTGGGACACAATTGTAGCGGACAGTTTGTGCAAAACTTCCATTTGTCCCTGGACTCATTCTAATACATCTGTGATTGGACCAGGGATGTCCTGGTGAAAAACAACACAAATCACCTTGTGTGTCCCATTCATCGGTCTTAGTGGTCATGATAACCCCTCTCCCAGCCCCTGACGTACTCAGTGCTTAGCTCTGGCCCAGCAAAGAGTTGGTGCTCGCTAAGCACCAGTTTTTAGAGCCTGGAGCCGGTGCTTAGGTGGTGGAAACACAAAGAACTGGTGCTAAGTCAGGCACTAGCACGGAACCAGCACTGGAACCAGTTTGGTGGAAAAGGGGTAAATGTGAATTCAAGAGTACTTGTTAAAACATTCTACCCTTTTTAACACAATTGTTTGCCAATTTCAACTCTTTTAACATAGTTTTTAGCCACCCTGAAACTTTCAATTCGATACATTTTTAACCTTTTCATCACTCAGTTTTTAAGTCTAATGTCATGAATTATGTATTGTGTATTTACCATATTTTAACTCTTAACAGATTACAATAGTATTTCCATTTAACCTGTCATGTACACAGTGTTCTGAAAAACATAGGTGTTTATTACAGATTCTTTTCATGCATATTCTATGCTATCTATATGCTCTTCTGTCATTTCATGAATCTGGCATACTGAAATGGCCTTAGCTAGAGTCAGCTCACTGTCACATAACAGAACTTTTCTGAGGTGACTTATGCCACAGACCAGCCTGTCTCTGATAAGTTCTTCACAAAGCTCACCAAAGTTGCAGCTCTTAGCTGATTCAATGGAGGCTGCAAGGTGGCTCGGTGCTTAGCATCGTTGCCTCGCAGCAAGAAGGTTGCCGGTTCATGTCCCGGTGAGGACACCTGGGATCTTTCTGCGTGGAGTCTCCATGTTCTCCCCATGCAGCGTGGGTTCTCTCTGGGTTCTCTGGCTTTCTCCCACAAGGTCCCAAAACATGTTGAGGTTAATTGGTGATTCTAAATTGTCCGTAGGTGTGAATGTGAGTGTGTTTGGTTGTCTGTCTCTAAGTGTAGCCCTGTGATAGACTGGTGACCTGTCCAGGGTGTCCCCTGCCTTTGTCTTAAGTCAGCTGGGATAGGCTCCAGCCCCCCACGACCCTAGTGAGTATTAAGCGGTATATAGATAATGGATGGATTCAATGGCCTCACCAGCCTTTTGGTTACATGTGTTGAATTTGTGTCTTTCCATCATTATGTTTGTCTGGGGTTTGCACATTTCCTTAAACTTTCTTTTGAGGCATTTTGGGTCCTGCCTGGACTCCGCCGTGTAAACAAAAGACCTCTCGCACTCAATAGCTTTGGGTCCGGCCATGTTTAGGAGAATGCAGGCTCGGGTCCACACTGGCTTGTCCAAGGGTGCTGCAGCGATAAAAATGTCATACTCCTGCTCGAATATGCACTAG
>NW_007581997.1:0-2036 GCF_000690725.1 Stegastes partitus | reverse complement strand
GATGTGGTTCCACGTTTAACCCCCAGAATCCCAAACACGTCCTGGGTGTTTTCAGCTCCTTTCACAGTTATACTCGCTGTGGGCTCATTTCTCACCACAATATAAAGTCCTGCACCGCTATGGAAACAGCACAGCCGTGGCTCACGGCAAAAAGAACTCAGAAATGTCTGTGTGGGAAGTTTGTGACGCCGTAAATCACGAACAAAGAAACAACAAAACTGGAATTTCTTTGATTATTCATTATACGAAAACTGACAAAACCTAAAATCAGCATGTGAAATCTTATGTTGTGTCACCAATACTGAAGAAAAATCACGACTCTGTGTACTAATATTAGATATTTTACTATCTTTTCCACTTTTTACATTTATTTCCATACTTGTTTATCTGCTGTGTGTGCACAGACTGTAGTTCAACCAAAAAATCCCTGAATTTTTTCTCACATGGCTGTTAGTTGTAGCTCAGCGAAGAATTATTAGTTTTTTTGTTTTTTTTTTCTTTTTTTGGTTATTGCAAGCAGGTAATTTTTGGCAATTTTAAAAATATAATAATGTAGAATAAAGTGATGAAACATCATTATTTTAAGCTTCCATTTAGTCAAGGTGTTTGACAGAAAGATGTGAAGTTCAAGGACTGTCACCAAGTTGAAAATCTGATGATTCTTTCTGTTTTTATAGTTTATGGTTCTGACAAATGGTGTAATTTTTTTTTTCAAACTACCATAATTCCCAGACTATTGGGCGCACCTGAATTTAAGCCACTAACTTTAAAAAGAAAAATACAGGCCGCACTTGTCTATAAGCTGCAGGTGTCCACGTTGTAACATGAGATATTTACAAAGAAAGAGTTTTTAAACTTTTATTCAATACGTACCATGAATACTTTTTTGCCTGTAGCACGGCTGATTTAAAAAAAAAAAAAAAACAAAAAAAAAAAACATACAGTCGCCTACCAGGAAAAGTCACTGATCGCTATCTTCATCTTCCTCCTGCACTAAAACCACTAAAGTCGTCTTCTTCAGTGTCGAAGTTGAACAGCCTCAGAATGACTTTGTCACTTCCTCAGTCTCTCTTTCGTTGTCGCTCTCAGTCCTTATTCACACGTAGCAGGGTATCTCACAAAACAAAGATAATTGTCTACGATTTGGCCTGTCATCCACATGAAAACGCAGATTTACAGCATTAAAAACGATTATGAATCCTCCGTTCATGCGTCTGCATGTGGACGTCAATAACCAGGTTTTAGGTTTCCAAACGTCACTACCTGCGACAAAATATGTTCTTTACATCACATACGCAACATGTGTTTACATTTGGAAACAGCGTGGACGCCCACAAAACTGTGTTGGTGTTGTCCAGACCCAGATACCGCTCCACGTACAAGAACACAGGCAGAGGACGCTTATTTTCTGCCACCTTGCCATTCAACATCCGAGGCATGTTCTCCGTCAAAGACGCTGACGCTGGTTTTGGATCAGACCGGGACGCACTGCCAGCTGGTGGGAGAACTTTGAGTTGGAAATCGTGCTCCTGGAGCAATGGCGTGACAATTTCCGTATGTCGTTGCTCCTGTCGTCACAGTTAGTACGTCCTCACGTAGAACATGAATGTGCTTAAAAACACACTTTTGCGGTTAGGTGTGGATGAATGTTTTTCTAAAAACGAGGTGGTGTGTACATTAGTTTTTTTCTAGATGGAGGGGGAGGATATTACAAAAACCCTGCTACGTGTGGACAAGGCCTCAGTGTCACTTTCATCTCAAGACAAATTTGTAAAAATCCATAAAATAGCGGCATCATTGTTTAAGCCGCAGTGTTCAAAGCGTGTGAAAAAAGTAGCGGCTTATAATGTGGAATTTATGGTAACAGAAAACCTATCGAACCCACCAGTGGATTTTGAGGATAAACAGTGAGTTCTGTTTAAGCGAACCTTTACTATAAGTCACCCATCAGAATCCACCCTATATACCTTCAGTGAGTATAATCCACAACCACTTCCTCATGCTACTGAGCCTACCGCTGCCTTGAATGTATTTCT
>NW_007581996.1:0-2037 GCF_000690725.1 Stegastes partitus | reverse complement strand
ATAAGTCAAATTTGTATCCCTGTGCCAAAATGAGATGAAATTGTTTAATTGGGGGATAGAGATGAATTAAACTGGCATCCAGGTGCCAGAATGATCCGAAATTGTTTAAGAGGTGGATAGAGATGAGTCAAGTTGGCATCCCATTGCCAAATGAGTTTAAATTGTTAAGCAGAGAATGAAGATGAGTTAAACTGGTGTCCCAGTGCCAGAATGAGGGCAGGAGATTGTTGATGACTCATGGGTGTCACTGTCTGAAGGCACTTGATGTGGAGATTAGCGAGTCTGGGGCTGGATGAGTTCTGAGTGTGTGTTTTGGTGCTGGAGACATGTCCAGGTGAACCTGCCTTCACGCTAAGTCAGTTGACTGACTGACTAACATTAGTACACAGCAGCTTCCAGGGGAAGATTCTCAGCCATGATGTTAACTGCTTAATTCACTCTTGTTGTGTCTTCTAGCATAAGATTTCTTATGTACATCTTAACAAGGTTAAAAAAAATAAAACATACTGTCATGTTTTATTGCTCAGTACTCCCCTTCTCTCCATTTTTGAAAGAAATCAGGAGAATTTACTTGTTTAAAAGGTTTAAATGTTGCATTAGCCAGACATAAGGTATTTCAGACAGGACACTTTGTCAGATTTACCCATTTATTTGGGATCTCATGCATTTGAGTTTGGCGGTGACTCTGCTCGAGTGATGCTCTGGAACAATCTGAGCCAGCATGACACAGATAATCCCTGAGATCACAAACCCCCAGCAGAGCCTTAAATTTACAATGTTCAAATAAAACATATATATAAAAATAAACCTCCGGCAGAACCAGGCTCAGGAAAGGCGGCCATCTGCCTTGACCGGTTGGGTGCTATGCTATGCTAGGCTAAAGGCTAACCCCTCGAGACCAGCAGGACCGTCCTCCTGCTCTCCAATGTCCGCTCCCTCCACAACAAGCTGGACGAGCTACGTTTGCTGAGAGAAACCCTCAGAGACTGGAGGGACTGCTGTGTGTCTGCTTTAACAGAAACATGGCTCCATGACAGCATCCCAGACGGACAGACAGCTGGAGGGGATGCAGACAGACAGACAGACAGACAGACGGACAGACAGACAGCTCTGAACTTCTCCAGAGATGCTGCAGGAGCAGGACCCTGAACATTGTCAGGGACTCCTCACACCCTCTCCATAAACCGTTTGAACTGCTGCCATCAGGCAAACGTTCCTGGAGCGTTAAAGGAAGAACCTCCAGACTGATCAACAGCTTCATTCCACAAGCTGTCAGAATGCTGAACTGCTGATCTAAATATGCAAACACTTCTTTATTTAATTACTTTTAGTTCTTGGATCCTGAAGAAACGTTCTCTCATCTTGTTTGTACTACTGTGTATGTACAGCAAAAGGACAATAAACTTGATTTGATTTGAGACACCAACCTCCAGAATGAACTGGAGGCTTAGTCCAGAGAAGTGGTTCAGAAAGTCTTTATGAACTTCAGTGGCTGAATGCTGCAGAGGAGTTGGTTACCAGACAGCATCATGTGATGCTCAAAATAAACATGGATGTTAGAAAAAGCCATTTCCTACTTGTGACTCCTTTTATCCTGGTGAGATAACATCCATTGTGGTGATCCAGTTTAGTGAACAAAGGTGGAAGGAGGTTCAAATGAGAGGAGATAAGTGGCGCTGGATACTTTTCTTGACAGTGATGTCAGTTAACCCTCTGTAGTCAATACAAGGGCTGAGTGTGAGATCTTTTGGGGCTCTAGAGAAGAAGCCTGCACCAGCTGGAACAGAAGGATGTCGGGTAACATCTGGTCTTTGATGAACCTCTTCATTGCCTGTTTCAGGATGTGACAGGTTGTTTGACTGACGAGAAAGGCCTAAAAAAAAGTTCACCAGAATGTGTTTTACAATGACAATGGTTACTTTAAAAAGTTTAGAGGAGTTTCACACTCTACACCTTTGATTTGCATTAAATAGCCAAGACTTCCACTTTATACAAACAAGGATGTTAGGAGATGGCTCCTAATTTACAGGAAGTGGA
>NW_007581995.1:0-2041 GCF_000690725.1 Stegastes partitus | reverse complement strand
AGAGAACCCACGCTGCACGGGGAGAACATGCAAACTCCACGCAGAAAGATTCTGGTGCCCCCACCGGGACGCGGACAGGCAACCTTCTTGCTGCGAGGCAACAGTGCTACCAACTGCACCACCCTGCAGCCCTAATTAAAACATAAATAAAATATATAGCATAGTATATAACATAGTATAAGATAAATAATAAATATATGTGATGAATAGTACAGACTATAGACTAGTGTGACTTCATTACCCATATTGCACTTGGGTAGAATGTGTTGGTGAGTCTGGATGTGCGGGCCTTGATGGACCGGTACCTCTTTCCTGAGGGCAGCAGTGAGAACAGGCTGTGCCCAGGGTGTGAACTATTGAAGGTGATGCTTCTGGCCCTGCGCAGACATCTGGTGTCATAGATGTCTGACAGAGAGGACAGCTGTGCTCCTATGATGCCCTGTGCTGACTTCCTGACTCTCTCCAGAGCCTTCTTGTCAGCCTGAGAGCAGCTCCTGTACCACACCAAAATGTTGCAGGTGAGGACGCTCTCTACAGAACACCTGTAGAAGGACAACAGCAGTTCCTGGGACAGGTTAACCTTCCTCAGTGACCTTAAAAGTACAGACGCTGCTGTGCCTTTTCACAAGGGCATTGGTAAAAAAAAAAAAACAAAAAAAAAAACCCACTGACCATTTGGCTTTTGATTTATACAATATTTTCAAAGTCAAAATAAACTCTCCAAGCTTAACCGACTTATTTCCTGCAAATACAGGGTACCTAAATACACCGTCGCGAACCAATTCGTTGGATATGCTGCTTAAAACACTTCTGAAGTTTTAATTTTAAATCTGAAACGCCTCAGATGCTTTTAAAGACTCAAGTCCATTCTGTGGAAATAAATAAATAAATAAATATAGCTATAATAATAGCATCTTCAAAGCCAAAACTTTATTTCTTTGGGAGAAAAAAAAATAACATCTTCAAAGCCAAAACTATATTTCTGCTGGCAGAACGATTAGGATTCTGCTTTTAAGAGGAATGATGAGAGAGGCTGATGTAAGCTTGCAGGGGTAGAGCAGCAAATTGCACACTGTAACCCCATTACCACCCTTGGCTGACTGAAGATAGCACCCTGCAGGACCTCTATCATTATTTGTGCTGACTTCCTGTACAGCCAGGAGGGATAAGGGAGGAGCACCCTCCTGCGGGAAGAGAAGGGAGGACTCCTCTAAAGCGAGTGAGGCAGAATTATTGTAGTGGCTCAAGGAATTTCTTTAATTAACTCTTCTTGAGATGATGGCAGTGCAAAGTAACACATAACCTTTATTAGCAAGAGAGATGCCTGTGAAAAAAAACTGTTACATATACCTGAATATATGTTATTGGTTCATTCTTTATCATCAGCCAATATAATATTCATCGAAGGTGGATAAATAGAAAGCTAGCACTGCAGAATCCACGGAGGAAATTGTGATTCAAATGAAACAGTCTCACATCAAAATGTGTACTAGTCATGCTGATCCACAGTGCAAAACATATTGAACAAAAACAAAACCAAAACAACCCCTAAAATTCTGAGATTCTAATGTTTTTTTTTTTTTAGGAAGGATTCTTGTGCAGAACTCGTTATTCTGGCGACACAGAAACAACCAGTGCTTTTCATGAGCCCTGACATGTTTTCACCCAAACTATGATCTTTACCTAAATCTAATCATGAAGCTTTGGTGCCAAAAAAAAAAAAGTAAACAGAAACTGACATTGCAACCAAATGTAAAAGCTGGATGTCTCAGGGCAGATCAAGGTCGTTTTTAACTGATCAATATCAGCACAAGTTCAACTCATTGTACTAATAATGATAAATGATTACTTTATAATACAGATAAAGCACACCAGACAAGTTGATATCAGTGTTTTAAAGTCATAACACATGACACAAGCCCTAAAAGTAACTACTATTTGTCACTGTGACTTAGTAGTTGGTCCTAGCTTGACTTTTTTTGTTTTTGCTATGGTGCCGTGAAAGTGGCTCCTACCCACTTTCTGTGTTTTTAGCTATTTA
>NW_007581994.1:0-2042 GCF_000690725.1 Stegastes partitus | reverse complement strand
AACCTCCTTTGGCATGGATATCTCGAAAAGTCACTGAGCTTTTGCAGTAGTTCAGACAGATATGGAGTCACACACATATGGCCCTTTTCTGTCCAATAACTCAGGCAGTGTTTAATCATTCATTCATCCATTCACTCTGCTCCACCAGCCTCTACAGTTCATCTACTCTTCAGAGATCTCTCATGCAGGTTATAAAAAAATCAGGGTTTGGAGATTTGTTCCTACCTTCTGATTGTGATCGTGTCCGGATCCGTCTTTAAAGTAGAACCGCAGCTTTCAAACCAAAGCGGACCAGAAGTTGACGACCTGAATCTCTTCCATCCTCTTCAGACAATTTTAAAATCCGGTAAGAGCTTCTAGCAGTAAAATCCAACCTCCAAGCACGGACTTTTGATCTGCTTCGGCTACTTCAGTTCATAACCTTAAGTCTGCATCAGAAAACGTCCCAGCTCTGAGATTTAAACACCTTCATCCTGCTCCAGCTCCAGAAGTCCTCCCCTCATCATGTCTCCTCACCAGTCTCTCCTCAAAACACCATTAACTCTAATTCAAGCCCCGAAATCCAGGTTTCCTGAGCGCCTGTTACCTGCCACACAACTTCCGGGTTCAAGTCCTCTGACTCCGCCCACTATAATGACATCATAGTCGATCCACCTGCAGCTCCGGCGCCCCTGCTGGTGGCCGTTCTCCTCCAGCCTCACCTCTGTAGCCTCATACTGCAGGTCATGATATTAATCTGGTTAAATTCTGTTCATGTGAATCAGGCTGTGGAGGAAAAGTTCTGACGGTTACGTTGAAACATCTGTTCTTCTGAAGAGCACGATTCAAGGCTATAAAATAATAATATGACTGTGTTTAAGGTATCTTTGGAAGCTTTTAGATAAAATTAGTCTGGCCCAGTAAAGTTGATCATCAGCTCCTCACGACCACGAGGCTTCATGCACCAACAGTCCCATCCAGCTGATTCTATGCGTTCAGATAAAAAGGCCATGCTACTTGAGAAATGCAACATGCTCGTTGATACACATCGGCTAATTTCATCAAAGTCCACTTCATTTCAAGGTGACTCTACTCATCCAGTCTGTGTCCTGCTTGCTCAGATAATTCCAGAGCATCACTCGAGCAGAGTCACCGCCAAACACAAAGTGCATGTCACTCCAAAAATAAACGGCTAAACCTGACTAAGGGTCCTGGTCCCCTCCCAGTTAGACATGCCCAAAAACCTCCAAGGGAAGGTGCTCAAGAGGCATCTCGATCAGATGGCCAAACCACCTTAACAGACGTTTTTCAACCTGAAGGAGCAGCAACTTTACTCTGACAACAGCCTCCCATCTGTAAGGTACAGTACAGGGAGAGTCTTGGTGCTATTTGCTGCCTTGGGCCTGAACAGCTTGTCATCATCAAGGGAAAAATGGATTTCAAGCGTATCAAATCATCTTACAGCACGACAATGACCCTTAACTTTCAAGTAAATCTACTGCAGACGGATTTCAAAGACAGAAATTTCTCCTTTTGCAGAGCTCAGGTCTTAACTCAATGGAGACGTCCACTGATGAAGTCCTCCCCAACATCATACCGGTCTGATCCAAAGCTACCTGAATATAGGCTAATGTTACCTTAAGCACATCAGTTCTATACTAAAATTAATATATGATACATTGTTGGACATATTTATACAGAAAAACAGGTAACTCCAAGTGTACATGTCATCCTGCTGTTTTATAAAAGGAAAATCTACCTTCCTGTTTGTAGATGTAAGCAATATTTAATGATTTGTCCTTTTAATTTGGAGATTAGAGCTCACCGCTAATGACAGAACACCACAATATAGATCTCCTGCTGGTCCTGAAAACCACAGAGGAGGGTAGAGAGTAACTCATTTCATTATATATATATATATGTATGTATATAGACATGGTGATTCCACGTCTCTCTCACTGCAATTGAAAGGATGTCTTGATAGATCCACTCCATACACAGACGTATACACTCAGAAAAATAGTCCCAGCACAATAACTAAGAGTTAATAGGTTTGGTCTAGG
>NW_007581993.1:0-2047 GCF_000690725.1 Stegastes partitus | reverse complement strand
GTGTGAATGTGAGTGTGCTTGGTTGTCTGTCTCTAAGTGTAGCCCTGTGATAGACTGGTTACCTGTCCAGGGTGTCCCCTGCCTTAGCCCTAAGTCGGCTGGGATAGACTCCAGCCCCCCATGACCCTAGTGAGGATTAAGCGGAGTATAGAAAATGGATGGATGGATAGTTCCTGAGATGTTGTCATCCAACCGTAGCCTCAAACTTCAATGGGCAACATCGTGCTGAATGTGGGTGGAGTTTAATATATTGAGCTAAAATTTCACAGCTGTCTTTATAAATACACATAATTTATGCTCATAAATTTCCATGCAAATCAGAGATGATCAAGAAGAAATTGTTTTAAAAATTCAAACATTTGAGATGGAATCATCCGTTTTTGAGAGGCAGATGATAAAACACAAGTCTTTCGTTCTTTATTTTTTCCCATCTTGACAAACACTCTGCACGTTTCCAGGTTACTATGACGTCTGCCTCAGTGTTTAATGTCTGGATCGACACGCTGTGGAGATAAAACCAACAGTATGAAAGGTTCTGTGACATGATGTGATGGTAAAATCACACTAGTGCTGCTGTTGGAGTGCTGGTTGTCCAGGGATTAATACATTTTCATTCCTGGACTCATAAAATAACTAATAAACAATAACAATAGGTCTGTCCAACGACAAGCAGAACAACAACACAAAAGTACTCATAATATTATTATAGAGTAATTTAATATAGTCTACAAGCAGAATACATTGGTCAAGGTAATGTATGTATATAAACCTCAGTGTTGTGTAAACCTACAGTATGTAGGAGCAGCAGACTCACTGTTGACTTTCTAATCTTTTGTAATAATTACCGTTAAATCCTGTTTCTAATCATTTCAAATCTGACGTGATATCTGGAAATCATCTCATTTCATACCTAAAATGACCCCAGTTCAGGTACCTCTGGTCCAGGAGGAAAAGTTTTAGTGTTAATCTTTATAAGAAACCTTTTTAAGGGCGTCCAGGGAGGTGAAATCTCCTGAGGGTGTCGGCTGGTTCCAGTTTTGCTTTCAAAGAGTCAGTTGTCCCTTTGAAAGGCAGCTGTCACTGCTGAAAGGAACCAAAGGTGAAATGATCCAAAACAAGCTGGATAATGAGTAAAAAACGTCCCGGGATTCATTCTCATGTGCACATGAGGTCGATGTTAAAGCTGCAGGACGTCACTTTATATTTAAAAACATGGATCTCCTCAGCAAGAATTCACATTTCCCAAAAGACTGAAGAAAATTTTGTAGAAGTGCACCAAATCTTTTTGTTTATTTGAGGCTAAACCATCATAAAAGATGTCTACTACCAAGACAAACCCCTATTTCCTAATCCAGTGTCAATAAGAAAACCCGTTCGTGGTTAATACAGCAGATGGACCTGATCAGGCCTTCGTCCTGCTCAATGTGCTAAATATAGAAACTTGTTCACTGAAGCTAAAGCACGCTGATGAAAATACATCAGTAAATTACCTCTCATGTACCAAACACCTGATGCATAGCAGAACTTCACAGATGAAACGTGATAGCGAGGGAGTGTTTTCAGGTTTAAAGCCAGACTCTTGTTTTGGACCTGAGGTGTAACTGAAGCTGATTCGCTTTTCAAAGAGAAGCCTGAACAAAACGTCTAATGAGGTCGAGGTGTCACAGCTGCCGTGTGTCAAAAAGTCAAAGGATCAAACTAAAGCTTCGTTAACGGAGGCTGAATAATTTACAAGAGCTAATACGTGTTGGTATATATGTGTGTGTGTGTGTGTGTGTGTGACCTGAGCTCAACAAACCCAATTAGCTGTTTTTACGGTTGTAGAATAATCCTGCAGTGTGTGTGCAATTATTAGGCCAGGTCAGAGGTTTGGTGCCTTTAAAAACTCTTGCTGTCTTTGGAGTCAGTGTCTTTCCTCACCAGTTCTGGACATTTTTTCTCAGTATGTTTGATTTGCATGTTTGTCCTGTTCGTACTGTTTATACTGTTTGTACCACCTCTACCTGTGCATGTACGTTTATCTACCTTTATGCTGTTTTCTGCATCT
>NW_007581992.1:0-2047 GCF_000690725.1 Stegastes partitus | reverse complement strand
GGATTTTTGCACGAAAAAAAGAAAATGTTGCTGTTATTTTGCAGCTTTCGCCAAGAAAATCAATAAATCTGTGTCAAAATGTGTAATTTACATGTTAAAAATCTTCTTAATTTGAGCTAATTTAGCCTAAATGATAGTTTCCTCCATGCAGGGAGCTTTTTTTTGTACCAAACTTTATTTTTATTTGATTATTATCTTTGTTAAATCACTTAATGCAGAACTTTAGTCAATTTATGAGCATTTTTGTTGCTCCTATGGCCTCATTTTTCACAACAACACAAAGTCCTGCACCTCTATGGAAACAGAACAACCACGACTAGAAGCAGAGAGAACTCAGAGACGTCTTCTGTGCAGCCTGACACAGTCAGAATGACATAAAGCATAAAATAGGGGAAACAAAAGCTAATTTTCTTACTGTATTTTACAAAAAAACCCTCAAATCAACATGTGCATTGGTTTTCGAAGTGTCCACAGATGTTAGCAATACTAGAAAAAATTTAAAACTCACTCTACACACTATAGAAATCTTAATATTTACATTTTTAATTAGTTTCTATACGTGCTCTGTGTACACAGCCTGCAGTTCAACCGAAAAGTTCCGGAATTTTAGCTTCATGTCCGTCTAGTGCAGAAGGGTCACGGATGGCTTCTCGGTTGTGGCAGAAAATGCAGAATTTTTTTGTTTTTCACAGAATCTGGTCACTGAACATGGTTTAGTTTTTGGAATTTTATTTAACCCTGACATATTGTTTGTATTTTAAGCCTTGACAGTTTGGTTCGGTTTAATTTTGAGAGAATTCCTGTTGAGAATTCCCTCATAGCAAGTGTCTATGACAAATTTTCAACTACAGATCTATTTAGAATGTTTAAATAACCTGTGTCACATGAATAAATGTAAATAAAAAATACACAAGCAATTTTATGATAACCTAAATTCACCATTTTTCTTGATTTGGGTCAAATTTGACCCCAAACACCCTCAGAGGACAAACATTTGTACAAAATATTTCAGAATATTTTCATTTTTGTGCATTTGGGTTCTTTTTAGGAAAAAAAAAACAAATTTCAGGCTAAATAAATGACGTTTAGGGTTTTTTTACTGCTGACAAATGTCGAGAGCGGGTCAAATTTGCCCTGAAACATGTATGTAAGGCTTAAATCAGACGTTTGGAATGAAGTGATGTTGATTAAATATCATGATTTTAAGCTTATATTTGGTTTTCTGTGCATCAGAGGCGAGTAGTTCAAGGACCGTACTACTTAGAATGTCTAAATTAGCCTATGTCACGTTAATAAATGTAAATTAAAAATACACATGAAGCAGTTTCACTGTTTCAAGATTCCCTAAAACCACCATTTTCCTTGATTTGAGCCACACTGGTGGATCTAGAATTCATCTCAGTGGATATACAGGTCAGATTTGACCCCAAACAGCCTCAGACGACAAACATTTATACAAAACATGTTTTAAAATTTTAATTTTTGTGTATTTTGGTTAACTTTAGGAAAAAAAATCAGCAAATTTCTGCCTCAAAGAACGAAGTTTAGGTTGTTTTTACTGCTTTCAAACATCAAAATGGGTCAAATTTGCCATGAAACAGCCTCAGAGGACAAAAACGTGTACAAAACATTTCAGCATATTTTCAGTTTTGTGTATTTTGCTTCATTTTAGGAAGAACTAATCAAATTTCAGGCTGAAAGAATGACGTTTAAGATGTTTTTACTGCTGTCAAATGTCAAAACGGGTCAAATTTGCCCTGAAACACGTCTGTAAGGCTTAAATTAGACGTGTATAATTAAGTGATGTTGATTAAATGTCAGGATTTTAAACTTAGAGTTGTGCATCAGAGGCGAGTAGTTCAGGGACCGTCGGATAAATTCTTTCACAGTTTCCATCTCTGATAAGTGCTGCTCTTTTTTCTTACAGTTTTTTTTTTTACTTGCTCGCTGTTGACGTGCCTCCCAGCAAGGCAGCTCTGATTGGCCGGCGGCTGCAACCATCCGGCGTCTCCCCCCTTTTGTCGAACTTCTCAGAGTTTGCTGAGCT
>NW_007581991.1:0-2052 GCF_000690725.1 Stegastes partitus | reverse complement strand
TCTTCAACAAAACGTGTAAATTCCAGCAACTTTCCCTCCCCTACAACTTCTGTATAAACTACTTCATTGGTTGGTCGCATGAACGGCAGCTGAAGCCGATTCTGAAGTCCAATAAACCACTGCAGGAGACGGTGAAGATTTATATTTCTGATGCTTTCATGTATTGACGTTTTTGTGCCTTTTTTCTACAGTCTGACAGCGACGTAAAGGATGGATCCTCCCTCAGAGCTCTTTCAGTGTTTGTAATTTATCCTTTAACGGGTAGATCTGGTGGAGGGAAACGTTTGACTACCATAAGCGATGATGTTTACTCATGCTTACTCATTTACAAGTTGAGCCTAGCAGATCTTTAACATGCACAAAAAAGCAGCGATATAACATGTGTTCCATTTTAATGCTTCGATCTGATGCGCTGTTTTCCTCTTGCGTTCCAAAGTCTGCCACATTTATTCTTCAGCGAGGAACTGTCGACTCTGTTTGGCCTCCTGAAGACGTGTCTTCACGTGAATGAGTTTCGCTGCTCTTCTGTCTTCGCCTGCCGCCAGTTAACTCCATCCATCTTTTCTCTGTCTTGCATCAGACACAGCTCATAAACTGTAAAATGTGTAAATGTTGGGGTAACGGCTGGAAAGCCTCGACGAGCCACTTTAAAGTCTCGGAGGGAAGCGATGCGTTCGCTGCCACGCAGAGCGCCGTCTCCTCCGCCGATGCACATTTTCTCCGCAGTTTGATCTCTCAGAGGGATGTTTATCCACTTACCGCCTTCACTCATCCTTCAGCGCGACAATAAGCTTCTGCGTCTGTTTCATCAGCATTAGTCTTTATGCACACAGATCATAAGTGGATTCTCCAGGGGTCTCTGCCATTTACAGTTTATACACTGGTTTCATTTTCTCTCTTTTCGGCTACAAAATCGCTGAACGGTTTTGTGGTTTTCTTGGAAAACACCATTTGACAGAGTCTTCTCATGTCTCCTGCTCCCGCTGCAGTTCCTCTTACATTTTCTTTCTGTTCCACTCTCCTGGGTCCAATTTCAATCCTCATAAAATCCCACTTCCCCCCTAAATCATGAACCTTTCTGTCTTTTTCTTCTCCTCGTCTAATTCGCCTGATTGTGCCGCCTCCTGATCAGACTGAAACCGGCTCCTGATGTTCTTCCAGCAGCTGTTAAATGTGTTAATTCCAAAACTTTCACCCTTTTAACTTTTTCTTTCGTTTAAAGAATGTGCATTGCTAGCTGGGCTGTGTACGAGTGTCCATCTTCATATAAACAGCCTGTACCCAACCCCAGCCTCCACAACATCATGTTCTTATACAACTACATTGCATTTACACTGAGGTTTTGAAGGGAATGTAATTTCATTTTGAAATAAACGTCACTAGTGACTTGTGATGCGCTGGGATACAACTGCCAGTTTGAAATGAGACAATCACAAAGATGAAGTTGAACGACCAAAGCGGGACACAAAACAACCAGAAAAAGATGTTTGACAACCAAAACAAGAACCAAAACGACGAAAGAAAAATGTAAAATTACCAAAACAACCACAAAAAGACATAAAAGGTACAAAATGAGACAGAAAACCAGCACAGAAGACGTGATTTTACGGAAACAAGAACCAAACCAACCACATTAAGATGTAAAAATGGCCCCCCCAAAAAAGAAGAAAGAACCACCAAAAGATTTACAACCAACACAAGATGCAAACTAATGACAGAAACATGCAAAATGACCAAAACCAGACACAAAACAATCACAAAAAGTCATAAAAGGTACAAAATGAGACGCAAAACAACCACATAAAGGTGTATAATAACCAAAGTCAGACACAAAACAACCGCTAAAGACGTAAAATGTATAAAATGAGACACAAAACAACCGCATGAAGATGTAAGATGACCAAAACCAAACACAAAATAACAACAAGAATATGTAAAAATGGCCAAAATTCAATAAAAAAAAGAAAACAACCACCAAAAGATGTAAAACATCCAAAACAGGACGCGAACTAATGACAGAAAGATGTAAAATGACCAAAACCAAACACAAAA
>NW_007581990.1:0-2054 GCF_000690725.1 Stegastes partitus | reverse complement strand
AAAATGATGCATTTTTAAAAACAGACATTTAGATATTCGAGTAACATTCAGGACTACTGTCAAAAAAGCTGCTTTCACCAAATTCCTTCAGTGTTTGACAAAGGTTTGCATTTTAAAGTCCTTGTATGCCTCCGTACTGGTGACCGCTGTAGCCAGATTCATTATATTGACTATTGTTTGTCCAGCCGTCCATCCTGGTGCCGTGATATCTCAGAAATACCTTGTGGAAGCTTCTCAAAATTTGGTGCCAACGTTCACTTGGCCGCAACAAGAAACTGAACATAGATTTTGGTGATCCAGATATCTAATAGGATAAAGTGATGAAGTGATGACATTTTATAACTCAAAGGTCAACTTCAGGAGCCACAGGGAAAATTGTGACCATATTTCACATGTGCTCAGATACTGAATTGGTGACACAAACCATGGGTGCTATTAAACTGTGGTGTTTGTGTAGATCTTCTGTAGTGCTAGGTAAAGATGTGTGTGACATCCATGTTTTAGAATTAGCTGTTTTTTTCAGTCATTTCCATATTTAAAGTATAGTCCCTGTCATGGCTTTGTGTTCTGTCAGAATCAGCTTTTTTGGCAAAGCATGTGAACAGGACATGGAACTTAAAAGTTTTTGTTACTCTTCATGAACATACATGTTTAAAGTTTACGCTACATACAGTATATGAGACTGTAAGGCATGGATGTGACCTGCAACTTGACTGCCTCGTGGCCATTAGGTGGGAGTTTTAGTTCCTTTTGTGTCTTTTTTGTTGAAACTTCACATTTAGCGCCAATGTGAAAACTTGCTTGTATACATTGAAGTATAACACTGCCTTTGTTAGTAAATCAGGATCATGTTGTCAGTGTGGAACTTAAACTTCTAAATGGCTTTTAAATACTCCCAGTCAGCCATCAAATTACTGGGTGGGATGTACAATAACTAACAATGTGGCAGTTGAAGGATTAAATGAGGTAACAGAACATTTTTTGTGTGTGTGAGAGAGAAAGAGACGAGTTTTTGAGAGATGAACAGCAAAAATAACAATGATATTGATTTTGTTTTAAAAATGTGCTCCTTTAATGTGTTCCTTACACCTCACAGGTTTCACTTGTTTCCTTCTGTTCTTGTCTTCAGCTCTGCTCTGTGTTTACTTCTTACTTGTCTTTATTTTCATCTTGTCTTTCTGTTCATCATCTCACTCACCAGGTGTCAACAGGCAGGTCAGCACATGACACCAAGGACACTGCTTTAAGATAAAATGTAGGAAAGTTGGTGCAGTTTTCCTCTTAAATTGTGTTTTATTTTATTTTTGCTGCTGACAGAACAATAACACAGAGGACAGTTTCATGACGAGTCAATCCAATAAAGAGTTTAATGAGTTGGTGATGATTCCTTGTTGTTCTTAGCAGCAGTTAATTTTATTGAGAAAAGTCACAGAACAGCTTATATAGTTTTTTTTAACTCTTTTTTTTTTTTTTTGATAAATTGTGGTAATACTAAAAAATATGCTTTAAAACAAGTGTGACTGCTAAAAGAACTCACAGGCAAGAGGAAGGAGGCTAGTAGTAGACTGAGAGAAAGGAAACCGAAGCCCCTAAGCAACATCTCTCCAAGTGAAAACATCCTGTACCTGAGGAAATACTGTGATGTTACAGTGCCTGAAAGTCTAAAGTAGAGAGTTAGTTTCTTTTTCTTTTTCTTTTTTAACCTATGACCACAATAATTCCCTCATCCAACCAGCAAGGCTCCCTATCATCATGAGAACAATATCAACCTAAACCACAACGTTTCTATAACCCCAACCATCTTGTTTTGGTGCCTAAACCTAACCAAAGGTTCAATATATGGGTGTTGGATGAGAAAAGGGTTTTAGTTTTACAGTGTTTTTTTTTTTTTTTTTTAACTGAGCCAGAAGAGGGGGAGCAATGAGAAAAAAATTAAGAAATAAAAAAGTATATTATCTGAACTTGAAGTGGTATTTTTTTCTAGAGATACATGTATGAGTCAAGCAGAATGAAATTTGCCTCTGGGATGTAAAAATTTGAACTTTTGCAGTTAA
>NW_007581989.1:0-2054 GCF_000690725.1 Stegastes partitus | reverse complement strand
AATCACCAATTAACCTCAACATGTTTTTGGACTGTGTGGGAGGAAGCCGGAGAACCCGGAGAGAACCCACGCTGCACGGGGAGAACAGGCAAACTCCACGCAGAAAGATCCCAGTGCCTCCACCGGGACGCGAACCGGCGACCTTCTTGCTGCGAGGCAACAGTGCTACCAACTGGGCCACCGTGCAACCCTGATTTAGAATAAGATAAATAAAAAACACTCACACTATAAAGTTTCATGTGAAAAATAAAGTTAAATGTGCAAAGTCCTCAGAGGATAAGCCTCATCTTCTTGCACAGAAGGGAAGTTATCTTAATGCAGCAGGCAGGAATTACTTTTTGTAGTGGTCTTCACTACAGCAGAATTAAAGAAGCTTCCTACTGAAAACATTCTGCTGTCTGATCAGTAGGTCGCACAGGGGATGTGGAGGGCGGTCCATTATGTTGAACAGCTTGTGCAGCATTCGTCTCTTAAAAATCAACTCCCGGGGCTCCAGAACAATCCTCAAAACAGAACCAGAATACACATGTGGACAAAATTGTTGGTACCCCTCGGTTAATGAAAAAAAAAAAAAACAACGTTCACAGAAATAACTTGAATCTGACAAAAGTAATAATAAATAAAAATTCAATGAAAATTGAGCAATAAAAATCAGACATCGCTTTTGTTTCACAGAATTATTTTAAAAAGTAAACTCATGGAACAGGCCTGGACAAAAATGATGGTACCCCTAGAAAAGACTGAAAATAATGTGACCATAGGGACGTGTTCAATCAAGGTGTGTCCTCTAATTGGCATCACAGGTGTCTACAAACTTGTAATCAGTCAGTGGGCCTATTTATAGGGTTACAAGTAGTCACTGTGACATGGTGTGTACCACACTAAACATGGACCAGAGGAAGCGAAGGAGGGAGTTGTCTCAGAAGATTAGAAAGAAAATTATTGACAAGCATGTTTAAGGTAAAGGGTATAAGACCATCTCCAAGCAGCTTGATGTTCCTGTGACTACAGTTGCACATATTATTCAGAAATTTAAGATCCATGGGACTGTAGCCAACCTCCCTGGATTTGGCCGCAGGAGGAAAATTGATGGAAGAGACAGATAATACGAATGGTAACAAAAGAGCCCAGAACAACCTCTAAAGACATTAAAGGTGAACTCCAAGGTCAAGGTACATCAATGTCAGATTGCGCCATCCGTCGTTGTTTGAGCCAAAGTGGACTTCATGGGAGACAACCAAGGAGGACACCATTGTTGAAACAAATCATAAAAACTGGAATTTGCCAAACTGCATGTTGGCAAGCCACAAATCTTACGGGAGAATGTCCTATGGACAGACGAGACAAAACTGGAACTTTTTGGCACATCAGCTCTACGTTCACAGAAACAAAAATGAAACATATCAAGAAAAGAATACCGTTGCTACTGTGAAACATGGAGGAGGCTCTGTTATGTTCTGGGGCTGCTTTGCTGCATCTGACACAGGGTGTCTTGAATGTGTGTAGGCTACAATGAAATCTCAAGACTATCAAGGTATTCTAGAGAGAAATGTGCTGCCCAGTGTCAGAAAGCTTGGTCTCAGTCACAGGTCATGGGTCTTGCAACAGGATAATGACCCAAAACACACAGCTAAAAACACCCAAGAATGGCTCAGAGGAAAGCATTGGACTATTCTGAAGTGGCCTTCGATGAGCCCTGATCTTAATCCTATTGAACATCTGTAGAAGGAGCTGAAACATGCCGTCTGTAGAAGGCAGCCTTCAAACCTGAGACAACTGGAGCAGTCTGCTCATGAGGAGTTGGCCACAATACCTGCTGAGAGGTACATAAGTCTCATTGACAGTTACAGAAATGGTTTGATTGCAGTGATTGTCTCAAAAAGGTTGTGCAACAAAATATTAAGTCAAGGGTACCATCATTTTTGTCCAGGCCTGTTTCATGAGGTTATTTTTTTTTAAAAATTCTGTTAAATTCAAGTTATTTCTGTGACCATTGTGGGTTTTTCTTTCATTAACCGAGGGGTACCAACAATTTTGCCCACGTGTGTACTTTG
>NW_007581988.1:0-2055 GCF_000690725.1 Stegastes partitus | reverse complement strand
ACCAATTAACCTCAACATGTTTTTGGACTGTGTGGGAGGAAGCCGGAGAACCCGGAGAGAACCCACGCTGCACGGGGAGAACATGCAAACTCCATGCAGAAAGATCCCGGTGCCCCCCCGGTGCTGCGAGGCAACAGTGCTACCAACTGCGCCACCTTGCAGCCCCACATTCATACATACACAGGCAAAATAACTGTTTTTCCAGTCTCTGTTTGGTGTGTTTATGACTGCATTGATCTCAATTAGAAGTCTTTGTATCACCTATCCAAAAATCACATCTGTAGATGGTATCAGGACCAAGATAACTTTGGACAAAAATATTTACACTTCCGTCATGGACACAGTGCCATCTAGAGACAGTAAATGGCCGGTGAGGTCGAGACTACATCACTATTAACACTCATGTTACCGCTGATTAAATTAATTAATGTTTAATCATAGGTATAATCAGTCATGTAGAAATCAATACTTCACCCCAGGTGTTATGTTTCCATATGCTAACATACATTCCTTATATCTAACATTTTATATCACATTCCTGTTTTTGTTGCATAGCCTACACTATTTCACATGAGGTATCTGTATGCCACTGTTCTTTCATTTCATGTTCATGGGTCATCGTGAGAGACGGATTTATAGATGTATAGTGCATTTTCTTAATTTAAGTTAAGAAATGAAGCCTTCTCTCCTCTTGATAACAAAGGGAGGACGGTTAAGTTACCAAAACTTGCGGCAAAATCCTCTCCACGCCTTCCACACATGCCCCCCCGGACCGGGGACAATAAAAGTAGGAAAATGCTTTTGCTCTTCTCTCGTTTTTCTTTTTGTTTTTTTACTCTCATGTCCCGTTTCTTTGTCCGCGTTTTTCTTTCGTCTTTTTATGTATCTTCATTTTTGTAGTTCTTCATTTTTGTCTTTGACTTTGTTTTGGATAGTGCTCACCTTCATTTAAAGTTCTAATTTACACGCTTAATTCAGTCAAACCAAACCGACAAGAATCAGTAGAAACTAGATTTAGGAAGGTGGTCAGGGTGGGTGAATGGGTCAACAAAACATGAGACTTTAAGACTACAGGCTGCCGTTAGTTTGCCATTTAGAACTGCTGGTCAACAGTGTTCAATTTTAGTATTTCAGAGGATTGTTTCTTTTACAGAAGAGGATTTTCTGCATGTGAATTGCACAAAACACCTGCTTCTCTCTAACTACTGTGTCATTATCTTGCATACACTGCTTGAAGGAAGAGGTGCCATTTCACACAGAATCCCATACAGAAAACCTCAGTCCATATACTGTTTAGAAAGACAATGAATACCAGCAATTTTTTAAATCTTTTCTGTCAAGTCAAAGGCTGTTTGGTTGGTGTCCGTCTGTCTAAGAAGACTGTGGTGTTTGAAAGAAGAAGCATTTGAAATGTGTTACATAGAGAGGAGATGTTTTGGTGAAGGTATGCCATTGCTATTCAGGGGGGCAGTATGTTGCGACCTCTTGTAGCCTATAGGGGGCGCCCACAGAGCACTGAACTGGGGAGTGTGTGTTTTACAAGTTGTTGAGCACCTACAGCGGTAGTTCTGTTCTGGCCATCTGTGAATAAAGCAGCAAGAGTTCGCTAGCTTTGCCTCTCTGTCGTTTTTCACTGTCGGAGCGTTAACCCACACAGTCTGTGGACGCAACTAAGACAATGGAGTATCTGCACCTTGGTCAGTCCGATGTATCTGTGCAGCGCCTGCTGTGGCTGTAGAGCCCGATGCGGGAGCAACAGATCTTCTGGCACTTGCTGCAGGTGTAGTTGGTGGTAGTGGTGACGGGAGCTGGCTGGAGCTTCTGCCGGCTACGGGTCCTCTTTTCTTCCCACTGGCCCTCCCTCATCCCCTCGGCTTTAGGATGCCAACCTCAATGGTAAAACGCCAGTTGGTGCGATCTGATGTTGCTGATTCTAGGTCCGCTGGGCTGGCGACGCATACCTTCAGGTCGCGTTTGCAGACGTCTTTGTATCGGAGGGTGGGCCGCCCTGTGGGCCACATCCCTGTGGCAAGCTCACCGTACAAAACAACTTTT
>NW_007581987.1:0-2057 GCF_000690725.1 Stegastes partitus | reverse complement strand
GTTCTAAAATGTGCCCTAATGACCGATTCATCACTTTATAAACAAATTACAAGAACACCTAAAATCCACTTTGTGTTCAACAAAACTGGAACTGTACTGATGTAGCTCCTTTTTGAGGACAGCAAATAAGATTCAATGACACCAAACCCAACATGGGGTTAGTTATTTACATGACAGGATGTTGAACGGGGGGTTTTGTTGAGCCTTCGTGGAAACAAATGGGAGTGAGTTCAAAATTAAATGCATGTTAAAGGTAATAGCTTTGCATCCATCCCCCCATTAGGACAAGTCTGCTTCTCTGTAGCAACATTTTGAATTAGCTTAAGGCAGGGGTGGCCAATCCTGGTTCTCGAGGGCCACAGTCCTGCATGTTTTCGATGTTTCCCTCTTCCAACACACCTGATTCAAATGATCAGCTCATCGTCAAGCTCTGCAGAAGCCTGATAACAATCCTGATCATGTGAATCAGGTGTGCTGGAAGAGGGACACATCTAAAACATGCTGGATAGGGGCTCTCGAGGACCAGGATTGGACACCCCTGACTTAAGATGTATGTTAAACAAAACTGAAACATCCAAACAAGGTTTTGGCCTCCAAATTCAAGTTAGCAACTATGACAGAATATAGGATTTGTGGAATGCAAACCACTTGTCATTATAGAAATCAAAAAAGCTTCAGTAAAAAGCATATTGTCAAGACATTTCACCTCTCATTAGAGAGACGCCTTTAGTTTTAACTGACTGGTTGGTAGTCTATGTTGCCAACCTCAAATCACATGGCTAATGGTCCATTAGCAACCCAAGATGTTTCAAGGCAGGAATGGTTGTGCTAACTGCCTGGTGAAGGATGAGTCCAGGTGTTAATGGTGCTAAAACTTTCTGGTGGGGTGAAATCCAGGCTGCATTGTAAGCACCTGGTAAGTGGTGCTGTATCAGTTTAACATGGATGGCTTCATTCACTCCTCTTTCAAACTGTCCTCAAAGGAGAGTCCATTAAGAGTCAATTCATGCTTTCTGCTTCTATGAGCGCAGACCAATGCGAACTTTGAAAGCCGAGGACAAACACACATGCAGGTCTGTTTATAGGATATCAGGTAGGCTGGATGCAGCAGCTGTCTATGATGTGATTATTCCTGAGGTGCCCCGAACACAGTGGATGGACACAGCGTAGGGTTTCTGGAGAAATTAGGACTTCCTGTTGTGTTTGGGCTTCGTTGATGGAAAGCATGGACAAATCAAAACACCTCCAAAGTTGGACAGAGACTACTTCAGCTACAAGAAGATAACTCCATCTTCACAAACCTCCAGATAACCCACTTCTCCATCGTCTACCTGAGACAACATCAATCAAACTTAACTTATCTTGATTTCTGTCATTTCTACTGAGTCAAATCCACTCAGTTCAGTTTGATTGATTTTATCTCAAGCAAACAACAAAAAAATAAGTTTTCTGAAAACAAAAATTACAATCTACAAAAATTGAGTTATCTGTTTTTGCAAATGAACTCTTCACCTGATAAACTGTAAAGGTGTGGGTGACCGAGAGACAATTTCCTCCTATGGGCTCTTCTCTGAACAAAGATTTGTTTTCCTTGCATGTGCAAAGTTCTGTAAAACTGGAACAGACATCTGTAAACAGAGGAGGGGATCTATGACAAACACTTCAGTCTTGAGATCTCCCCCAGGAAGTTTCGTCACCATCAACACCTTCCCTCGTCCCTCATCAGGCAGTTTCACAATCATTCAAACCTCAATACATGTGAATCTTGGGTTGTTGTTGGACCTTCATCATGTGATTTTGGGGTGACAACATTTATCTGGGATTCCCCATCAGTCATTTAGAACTGAGAGGTGAAGCCTCTACGAGAACCAAAGTGACAAGTCCAGTTGCTTTTTATTGAAGCTTTTAGGATTTTAATAAAACAACAGTTCTTGGTTTACACGAGACAAACTGTGTATTCTGCCAAACTATGAGGGTAACTGATAAAATAAACCTGCTTGTGTCATCATTTTTGAGAACATCCACACGATACGTCTACTGTGTAAAACCTTCACACA
>NW_007581986.1:0-2059 GCF_000690725.1 Stegastes partitus | reverse complement strand
TGCCTTAATGCTGGCTGAAGATTAGTTTAACATTAGTTTAAGACTAGCTTAAGACTGGTTTACAATTGGTTGAAGGCTGGTTTAGGACTAGTTAAACAGTGCCTTAATACTGGTTTTACATTAGTTTAAGACTGGTTTAAGGCTGTTCAAAACTGGCTTAGGACTAGTTTAAGACTGCTTTAACACTGGTTTAACATCAGTTAAGGACTGGTTTTGGTTCAATCATGGTTTTGGATTCGTTTTTTTAAACTGGTTCAGGGCTGGTTTCAGACTTGTTTTGGATTTGTCCTATAATGGTTCTGAGCTTGTTTGAACTGGTTCCGGACGGGTTGAGGACTACCTCCTGAGAGCGGTTAAGGCTGGGTTTGACCCAGTTTTGAGTTTGCCTTTAAGACTTGTTCCCATCGCTGAGGGCAGGCGTTTGGTCTTGTTTTTAGACGTTTCTGGTTTAAATGTATTTTCAGTCTGAGTTTAAACTTCAGGCGAGATAACGAAGCCGAGACTCCGCTGACGTTCTCCCACAGTTTGTTTCTGACGACGTTAGTTTGGTGATTTCCCAACCGGAGCTCCTCTTAATGCGTCCCAGACGCTTTCACAGGGCTTCTGGGGCGTCTCCAGATCAGCGGAGCAGCTTCAGACCCAACATTCAGCTCCGTGGACGTTCACTGACCTTTGTTTTCCTGTGGTCACGCGGTGCGTTCACTGACACTCCGACAAAACAGGTTTCTACTTGAAAACGCTGCATTTTTACAGACAGCCTTTGTTTAGGTCGTGGTTTTAGTCTTGGTGTTGGACCGAGTTCGGACTTGGTTTCATAGCAGTTTTGGAACTGGTATTGCACTGGTCTAGGAATTGATTCTGGACCAGGTTTGGCTATGAATTTGGACTGGTTCTAGACATGGATACGGACTCACTCTGGACTTGGTTGTGGACCAGGTTTTTTCATGTATTTAGGATGTTTTTGGACTGGGTTTAAGGCTGGTTTTACATTTGGTTTTGGACCAGACTGGACTGGTTTTGGACTTGTTTTTAGACCAGGTCTGGACTTTGTATTTCTCTGGTTTCAGACTGGGACTCGTTCACATGTGCTGACTGTTTCCCTTTGACCCTGTGATCTATCAGTTTTATTTTCTGTTTTGTCTTCAGGAACACAATCTTAAAGCTGGGATGTCTGACTGTCCTTGAATGCAGCACAAACAGAAGCACACTTTAAAGTCAGAACTCTGGAGAGGTTCCTGACACGCTGGTTTTAGACTGGGTCTAAGAGCAGGTTTAGACTCGGTTGTAGGCTCAGTTTTGTTTGATTTGATACTGGTTTCTGACCCGGTTTGAGACTAGTTTTGTACAGTTTCATGCTTGTCTTCGACGGGTTTGGACTTCAGTACTTGACGTCTCTTCCTGTGACGCTGTACTCCAAGTCCATCAGTGTCTTACTTTGTGAAAACTCCATGTTTAGTCTTCAGGAACACGATCTGAAAGCTGGCCGCCTGACTGTCCTTGAACGCAGCACACTTTGAGGCCGGCACTGCTTCCTGAGCTTCCCTCGGCTCTCTGCTGGAGCAGCCTAAGAATAGTTCTGGTCCGTGGCTTCGCGGTCGCTCCGCCGCTCGCCAGCCACCAGCTCCGCTCCCAATCAATCGCCATGGGAACCCGGGCGGCGGCGTATTTTTAGATCGCAGGAATTTCAGAACAACACATCGGCTTGGCTCTCCTCCCTCAGCTGCCTTCTGCTCTGCTGCTACGCTCCAAACGGGCTTTCTGCTTCCTGCACGGCGCTGCCGGGTCACCGGGTCACAGCCGGGTCTGCTGCTGCTGCCAGAGCTGAGGGGCTAATAGGGCAGCAGGCCGGGGCATTTAGCAGAGCTGAGGGGTAGTCAGGGCAGCAGGCCGAGGCATTTAGCAGAGCTGAGGGGCTAATAGGGCAGCAGGCCGGGGCATTTAGCAGAGCTGAGGGGTAAATAGGGCAGCAGGCCGGGGGCATTTAGCAGAGCTGAGGGGTAAATAGGGCAGCAGGCCGGGGGCATTTAGCAGAGCTGAGGGGTAAATAGGGCAGCAGGCC
>NW_007581985.1:0-2059 GCF_000690725.1 Stegastes partitus | reverse complement strand
TCCTCACCGGGACGCAAACCGGCGACCTTCTTGCTGCGAGGCAACAGTGCTAACCAACTGCACCACCTTGCAGCCCAAATACAAATATGATGATCATAATAAATCCACAAAACAAAATGCTACTGAAATGAGTGCATGTTTTTGCAGTTCACTTGCACCATTTAACTGAAATAAAAAAAATGCTTCATATGCAGTAACAACAGATTTGTATCACAACATAAACAGTCATGATATTTTAATTTTTAAAGCACTTTTTAAATTTCTGTACAAAATGAGTTTGAGAGACGCCAGTGAAGCAGGATTTCACAACACCTTACCACAGGCTGTTGGACTATTAATACATAATATATGACATATATTATTGGTATGGAATAGGAATGCATTCACATGTTTTAGCATCACAGCAGGGGGCGTTTTAAAAATATATGTTGCAACAATAAATATCAAAATACACAAATATTAGACAGCAATGAACACAATATGAATATATGTATAAATGTGTACAATTACACTTACCCAAAATGAAATGTAGCAAGATGATCTGGTGTTATCTGGTGTAGGTGGCTTCTAAACTAGTTTCTATGTTTTATTTGAGTCCAGTTCACATGTGGGATCCTGCAAACCTTTTCACTTCATGTGACAGCTCACATCGATTGTCGTCTTTATTTATTTGAATGGAATGAAGTCCAGAGGCGTGACTCGAACTTGATACATTTTTCAAAAAGGCTGTGGCACCTTCGTGACGAACATCAAACCACAGACCAGAGTTCGGTGCACATGACAGGCGTCACTTCTCAGCCTGTCAGTTTCTTGGCCCAATATCAGGGCCTACTCCCTTCTTTTGTCCTCGCTGCTGCTGTCAGTCATGACAAACACAATGACAGAAAAAATCCTAAGTTCTGGTGAAATAAATTGGAAATTTAAGCACAAGATGCAACAGGGTTTGTGAATTCCAACACTGTGGTAAATATTGCATGTGATATTAGAGATTACATCAGTTCATACTTCAAGGGATCATGCAAAACATTTAGAACAAAGTAGAGAGCAGTCACTATCGGACTCATTGAAAAGCATCCAAGTTTCCCTTTTTTCTATCAACACGATCGTCGGTGCAAAATGCTGAATTTAAAGACTGTGACAGATTATTGTCAAAGGATGCTCATCCTGCATGTGCTTTTTCCTCTCTGTAATTTTTTTTTTTTCCCAGAATATTTTTTCATGTCCTCCTAATTCATGCATTTGAATGTCTCCTTTCGGGTTTCTGGAAGAGGAGCAGATTTAAGCTGAACTTTGACATGAGGTTACATTTTAAGCTCCAGATTGTCTGATTTATCCGTTCGCAAGCGTGTTGAACTACTGTGTGTATTTCCATTCAATGTGTTCTTCTTTCTTTCCACAGCATGGTTTTATCATCAAGGTTTGAGTTTAGTCTCTTAGTCTGTCATTAAGAAACATGCGCTTCCTCTTTAGGTAGCATTTTAATTTCAGGACTTTTACAGTGTCGTATTAGCAGTTTTATGTCAGTTTACAATCTGAGTCATTCCAACACCACTTTCCATCTCTGTCTATCATAAAACACTTAAATGTAGAAATAAATGTGGATTCTGTTTTTTTGCAAGTGGGGTTATGCCACACACAGTCTGACTGATTATCCCCTTTAAGGAAAGGTGTGATGCAGACCAGAGGCTTTGCTGTGGGAGGTGATCCTCTTTTGTTGTAGGTGAAACAGCAACATGTTGCTGCAGCCTACTCATCTCTGATTGTGAATGAGCAGAAATTTTAGAAGAGAATTATTTTAGAAAGAAGTACTTCATAAATAAATGTAAAATTTCACAGACACCATTTTAAAATTAGAGCTTATGATAAAAATGAATAAAAAAATAAAACATTGAAGCAAATTAAAGCCCCCTGATGAGACTAGAGATGGAAAACATTCCCCTAACCCTAAACCTGCAAAGTGATGTCCTCCATATTCATTTCAAGTCAAGTTTATTTTAACAGCACATTGAGCTGACCAAAGTTCTGTCCATGTTATACGTCAGGCACCTACGGGGGGGGG
>NW_007581984.1:0-2060 GCF_000690725.1 Stegastes partitus | reverse complement strand
TGTTTTTCTGCAATTGTACAAATTACTATTGTTAGTTTAACAGTTCAATAAATTATTTACCATTTTCCAATCCTTAATATACACTCACCGGCCACTTTATTAGGTCCATCTGTCCAACTGCTCGTTAACACAAATTCCTAATCAGCCAATCACATGGCAGCAACTCAATGCATTTAGGCATGTATACATGGTCAAGACAATCTGCTGCAGTTCAAACTGAGCATCAGAATGGGGAAGAAAGGTGATTTAAGTGACTTTGAACATGGCATGGTTGTTGGCTGGTCTGAGTATTTCACAAACTGCTGATCTACTGGGATTTTCACGCACAACCATCTCTAGGGTTTACAGAGAACGGTCCGAAAAAGAGAAAATATCCAGTGAGCGGCAGTTCTGTGGGTGCAAAGGCCTTGTTGATGCCAGAGGTCAGAGGAGAATGGCCAGACTAGTTGGAGCTGATAGAAAGGCAACAGTAACTCAAATAACCACTCGTTACAACCGAGGTTTGCAGAATAGCATCTCTGAACACACAACACGTTGAACCTTGAGGCGGATGGGCTACAGCAGCAGAAGACCACACCGGGTGCCTCTCCTGTCAGCTAAGAACAGGAACCTGAGGCTACAATTCACACAGACTCACCAAAATTGGACAATAGAAGATTGGAAAACGTTGCCTGGTCTGATGAGTCTTGATTTCTGCTGCAACATTCGGATGGTCGGGTCAGAATTTGGCACCAACAACATGAAAGCATGGATCCATCCTGCCTTGTATCAACGGTTCAGGCTGGTGGTGGTGGTGTAATCGTGTGGGGGATGTTTTCTTGGCACACTTTGGGCCCCTTAGTACCAATTGAGCATCATGTCAACGCCACAGCCTACCTGAGTATTGTTGCTGACCATGTCCATCCCTTTATGACCACAGTGGACCCATCTTCTGATGGCTACTTCCAGCAGGATAACACGCCATGTCATAAAGCCGGAATCATCTCAGACTGGTTTCTTGAACATGACGATGAGTTCACTGTACTCCAATGGCCTCCACAGTCACCAGATCTCAATCCAATAGAGCACCTTTGGGATGTGGTGGAACGGGAGATTCGCATCATGGATGTGCAGCCGACAAATCTGCAGCAACTGCGTGTTGCTATCATGTCAATATGGAGCAAAATCTCTGAGGAATGTTTCCAGCACCTTGTTGAATCTATGCCACGAAGGACTAAGGCAGTTCTGAAGGCAAAAGGGGGTCCAACCCGGTACTAGCAAGGTGTACCTAATAAAGTGGCCGGTGAGTGTTTATCATTTCTCTGTCAAATAACAGGACTTTTAAATAACATCTNAAAATGACAACGAACAGACACAAAACAACAACAACAAAACCCAAGATGTACAAACAGGACATGAAATGACCAAAAACAGCAACAAATGAGACACAAAACAACAAACGAGAGGTAAAATGACTCAAGCTGAGACTCAAAACAACACAAACAGGACACATGATGACACACAACGCCCAAAACAAGAACAAAACACCACAAATAACGTTGTTTGTCCCCGAGGGGCAATTCAAAAAATGACTCCGAAAGAGACCCACAACAACACAAAACGACAAACTAGACAAAAAAAACCACAACAACAACAAAAATTAGACACAAGGCAACACAAAGGAAACTCAAAGCTACCCACAGTGAGACACAAAACCCAAAACAACACAAACAAGACACTAAACAACACAAATGAGTCACAATACGATACAAATCAGACACAAAAAGACACAAAACAAAACCCAAGACATACACACAGGACACACAACAATACAAACTGGACCAAAACTACAAAAATGAGACCCAAAGTGACGCTAACGACAAAGGAGACACAAAATGATGCTCAAAACCCAAAACAATACAAACAGGACACAAAACAACATAAAATGACACAAACTAGACCAAAAACAACAAAAATGAGACACAAAATGACCCTAAAGGAGACCCAAAACAACACAAAACAACAGACTAGACACACAATTACACAAACTAGTCACAAGGCAATACAAAGGAGACACAAAA
>NW_007581983.1:0-2064 GCF_000690725.1 Stegastes partitus | reverse complement strand
CTTTCCCACATGTCCTCCCCCCATTCTTCTCCCCTACTTTCCTGTCTCTCTCTGACTAAAGCTATCCAATAAAGGCACAAAGGCCAAAAAAATTGACTTAAAAAAAGACTCAACCAGGACCAGGTAAGATCTGGCTCGGAAGAAAACTCAAAGAATAATTGAACACTAACTCAAAGAGGTGCTGAGAAACTGGCAGGCTGGTAAACCAAACGTTAACTAAAGGAGCTCAGATTACAATGCTGAGAAAACTGATAGAAAAGAAAACAAAAAGCTAACAGAAGATGCTCAGACTAAGTGCTGAGAGAGCTGATTGAAAAGTAGCATGAACAAAAGATACTCAGGTACTCACTGACGGACTAGAACAGCTGAGCTAATAAAGAGCTCACAGACGAGGCACAGAAACACAACAAATCTATGACGAACTAAGAAATTACGGTAAATGCAAAAAACTACTGATAGAATGGTAACAGGCGTAACTGGCTCAATACGAGTAGAGTGCGGGGAAGCAACAGCCGGTGACGGAGAGAACCGGAGGACGGCTGAACGAGGAACAAGGGCAGACAGGTGTGGTGTGGTGGCGAGGTGGGAGATGGTCGGTGAGTGGTGGAATGTTGGAGGTGGTGGCGTCAGCGGCAGATCCAGCTGGATAGATGAAAAATAGGAGTTAGAACCAGTAGAGCAGGAAAACAGCTAGACGAATGCAAAACTACGACTGACTGCATGGTCCAACGGTCTGGCGTCTGAGCATGGTCCGACCGCTGCTGAGATCCTGGTGGACTGAAAGGTTGCAGCTGAAATGGACCAATCCTGCAGCGGCAATCTGATCTGGTACACCTGTCTGCATGCTCCGCCGCCAGCCGCGAGAGCGAGAGAGCGAGAGAGCGAGAGCCAAAGAGAGAGGAAAAAGGGATCCAGCTGCCACAAGCCGGCACCAGAAGTCCAGGGCATCACAGAAGGAGGCGGTCGAACACAAGCCCCGATTAGACCACACACCCCCAAAGATGACAAAATTTAGACATGATGCTGACAAAGATGTCCTGATTGGTGTCTAAAAGAAGAATGGGTTGTGGTTTTCCAGAGCAAGGAGGACTTCAGTTAGTTTAAATCTCAAGACTCTGTATTGAATAAACATTATTCACTGTTTGAAGANATTAAAAGTTATCAAAACGCTCTGCAGATGAGGCCCGGTTTGAAAATGGTGGCTTGTCCAATTTTGACAAATGGCCATTTTGGTCATTTTTGCTGTCGTTCTGGCATTTGACGGAGTCCTGTCAGGAGGCCGTTTCTCCTACAGCTACAAGATTTGGTGGGGATATGTAGCAGGTCGGGACGCACAAAAAAGTCAGTCAGCACCAAGCCCTAAACCCAACAGGAAGTCCACCATTTTGAAAAAAACACGCTGACAATTTTGCTGATTTTGGCTGACTTTTGGACATTTCTGGCCATTTTCAAAATCTATCTTCTCCTACAGGGAAGGTCGTACACACCTGAAACTTGGTCAGCACAAACTACAGGAGGTGGTGATTAAAACTTTGTAAAAACGGTCTGCAAAAGTCTGACGGCGTGGAAATGGCGACCCCTGCAATTTGGCCACAACGCCATAAAACGCCAGAATACAAGACGTGCTGTGTAACTGGCCTGTGTGTTCTCTGACCAGCCTGAAACGTTACACGCGTCCTCCGAGTCTCAGCCAGAGCGCGTTTCCGCCACGGCCAACACTCACGCCGCCGCGGCTCACCACTAAACAAGAAGTGGCTGGCAACTAGGCCACACGTGCTCCGATCTGCCCCAAACTCAGCACGCCGGATCAGAGTCTGCACCACACCCCGACGTGCACAACGGGCGACAATCGTATGGCAAGGACCCGTCCAATGCCGCTTGCGGCTTTAATTTTTTTTGTGCCTCAGCTCAGCTCAAGGCAGAACTTTGTTTTGATTGGCAGCATGGTGGCCTTGTGGTCAATCACATGTGACGATTTAGTGCCACAGCTGATGTGATCATGGAGGTACGATGCTATCATGAGGAGCCCCTCATTCAACGAGCAGAAGACCCACTGAGCTGGTG
>NW_007581982.1:0-2067 GCF_000690725.1 Stegastes partitus | reverse complement strand
CCGATGCCGTGTGGAGAGATCTCTAACGGACTGAAATACACATTTAAGGGAATGATTGGTATAATAGCATGATTTCCTCATTTTGACTATAAGTTTCAGATAAATAATAGACATTTCTTTTTGCTCATGCTGGCTCACGCAGCTCAGGCGGGGCTCCGCCCACAGCGCCCCTATATACCGGCCGCCACTGTTTTCAACAACAAAAAAAATGTAGGAATAAGAAGGTGGCCCATTTTTTGTTTTCCCAAATGTCCATTGTCAATGAATGTCAAGTGTAGCGATGACAAATTTAGCTTTCTTTCATAGCAAAGACATATCCATATCCAATACAGACATCGAGGCATGTCATCCTCTACCTCAAAAACAACAAAGTGGCAAACCGGCCATAATCATTTGCTTTACAAACAGAAAACACAAAAATGCATTACTCCGACAAGGGAAAAAGCTCAAGGGATCTAATGTTTATGTGAATGAGCACCTTACAAAGAAAAATGCAGACATTGCCAGAAGAGCACGCTTCCTAAGGAAGCAGAAGAAAATCCAGTCAGGCGGTAATAAAGCTATATGGGTCACCAGAGAAAGCTAAAGTGCTGACCATAAGAGATATCGAGGAGCTGGACAAGTACCAGTGACTCCAGAACAGTGGCTTTGTCTATCAGTGTGACTGACCTGAACTATTATGACTATGGACTCTTGTGAAGAGCTTGACTGTTCAACCTTGACAATGGCTGGAAATGAAAGGGACAATGATGACTGTGATGACTGGAACTTTAAAACATTTACATTCACTGATCATCATATGCATGATTTTGAACAAGATATTGACCCTGAAAATAATTTTCTTAACAATATAAACAACAACTGCCGTTACTACGCTGAAGATCAATTTAACATGAACATGAAATCAGATTATGGGATGCCAATTATTCATTTTAATCGCAGAAGTTTATATGCAAATTTTCAACAACATTAAAGAGTTCCTGAGTCATCTAAACAAACCATTTAATGTGATAGCCATATCTGAGACCTGGCTCAGCACTGAAAAGGGTGTTTTTTGAGTTAAATGGGTATGAACTGAATTATATAAACAGAAAAAATAAAAAAAAGGAGGAGGAGTGGCCTTGTATGTAGACAAAACATCAAATTATAAAATAATGGAAAATATGACAACTAATACTGATGATGTGATGGAGATTGTTACTGTAGAAATCTATGTGGAAAAAAAAGAAAAATGTAATTGTGTGCTGTGTATACAGAGCACCTGGCTCCAATATTGAACCATTTAAAAATAGCATGGAAAGATTGTTTGCAAAGAAAGATCGCAAAGTTGTGTTCATTTGTGGGGATTTTAATTTAGATCTCTTAAATCCCAACAAGCACAAACTGACTGATGAATGCATCGATGTATTGTTCAGTATGAGCTTTTTCCACTTATCACCAAACCAAGCAGAATAACATCTCACTGTGCAACTCTGATAGAAAACATATTCACAAACAATGTGGACAACAGCATAAAGAGTGGGTTACTACTAAATGATATCAGGGACCACTTGCTGGTTTTTGTACTGTTTGTTTGTGATAATGTTAAGTGTAAAGATGTTCATCGGATTAGATACAGGAGGGTGAGAACAGAAGAAGCTATAAATAAATTTAGAAATGCATTACTAACACAAAATTGGAAACACGTGCTTAAAGAGGCTGATGCCAACAAAGCATATGAAACATTCCTGATAACATTTAAATCATTATATGATGAACACAGTCCTTTGAAAAAATACAACAAGAAACAAAAATACATAGATAGGCCTTGGATGACAAAAGGACTTCAGAATGCATGCAAAAAAAAAGAATACCTTGTATAAAGAATTCATAAAAGTCAGAACTATAGAAGTGGAAAGTAAATACAAAAGATACAAAAATAAATTGACTAGTATTATGAGGAAATGTAAGAAAGATTATTATAACAAAATATTAACCGATAATAAAAATAATATCAAGGGCATATGGAATGTGTTAAATAATATTATCAGGAATGGATCAATGAATAGAAATGACCCTCAGCATTTT
>NW_007581981.1:0-2069 GCF_000690725.1 Stegastes partitus | reverse complement strand
ACGATTTTTGCATCACTGCCTCCAAAAATCCAAGATGTCAACCAGGAAGTAGCAAAACCCTGGCTTCATTTTCTCAGTGCAGAAACCAACGGGTGACGTCACGGTAGCTACGTCCATCTTTTATACAGTCTGTGGGATCGCAGACCTTCTTGCTGTGAGGCAACAGTGCTAACCACTGAGCCACCTTGCAGCCCATGTATAATTTCAAAAAACAAGTCAAGTTGTGAATAAAGTCAGGCCTAAGTTAGGATTGGAATGAAGCTTGAGGAGGTAGTTGGGTTTTCAATAACCACAATGGTCGCATGTCTTCTGCATTGTGTGGAAGTAAATTTAACACATTATACTACATATTATATACACACTATAGGATGGATTTTCTGTCCGTATCTGTGTTTCAAAATCAGAAAAATGTCAAGTCTTGCCTTGTTTAATACACTTTGTGTGGGGTTTTTTGGCACCTTCTGACTTCTTTTTAATGATGTCATCTCATTCCCAGGTCTCAGGAATAAAAAATAAAATAAAACCTTCATCAGATATGAGTCATGATCAAACAGCAGGTTTCCTGGATGCTGAAAGAGTCTTTTTTTCTCTTCTCATCAGCTTCCCTAAACGATCTTTGCAGCGTTCTGTTGTGTGTTTCGTATCAGGAGAACCTCCGCCTGTGGTTCCACCTGTACGTGGGCGTCTTTGTTCAGAGACAGAGGAACACAATGTGCATGACGGGGAGGTTCATGTTTTTGCTCTGGCGATACTTGGAAGCGTTTTTTATCGGCTGCTCTTATTGGCCTCGCGGAATATTCTTCAACCTCGGGTCAGAACCGCTGCGTCCCACTCCGGGGGGCTCAAGGATTCAGAACTGAATGCATCCGAACGGGCGCACAAGGCCGTCCTCAGCAGCTCCTGTGAATGTAACGTGCGGGTCTGTTTGTGCATTCGGTGCAATCTGTACATATGGATGCACGACGACTGATGTTGTTCCTCTAAAACCGACCTCATTTAAATCTCACCTGCAACCAAAAACCAACAACGCCGGTTCACCTGATGGTAACTCTGTCTGTGTGTTTGTGTCTGTGCTGCCGGTGATGCACAGGTCAGGAAAACATCACGAGTTTGTGACAAAGCGGCGCTCCGACGGGTTAAATGAGTCCCGGTGCGTGCAATAAGCCCGGCTGTGTTTACCGTGTGGTCGCGCTGCCTCTCGGATCAACACACCGGAGGACGCTCTGCCTCTCATGGCCTCCTGCACTCTGAATAAACTCAATCTGCTGCATAACATTTCAAGGTTGCTTTACTCATTACGGCTGCAACAAAAGGGCCGTTTTGGTGGAAAAGGAAGAGGAGCGAGTGAATAAAATTGAATTGTGGGGAAGTCGTCCTGCGATGGGGGCTGGAGGTCGAGGTCGAGCGCTTGATTAAAGGCCTGTTTTAGCAGGTTGGGTTAAAAAATAAAATAAAATCTGTAATAAAATAAAATTAATAAATAAAAATCTAGCAGCAAAAATATGTTCAAATATTTGTTTAAAAACTGGAAAAACTGGAACTCCTAGATCTATAAAAATCATTGATTCTACGTGACATCATTTACAGTTTTGGCCTCTTTTGTTTTCTTTGTTCTACTTTTCTTTCAGTCAAATGCAAATATTATATTTTCAGTAAAATCACCTGTTATTTAACAAAACGGGAAATATTGTGAAAATATCAGTTTAATCATCATCATCATTATTATCATAGTAAACGTTATTTTTCTTCCAAATAATGGCAAATACCTGTAAAATTATATGTCTGTATATTTTATTACAGGGAAAAATTGTGCTGCATCAAGTCTGATTTACATGCAATGATTATTTTTAAAAAAAAGCAGCATATGGATATATTTTGAATATAATATTACATTTAAAAGTTTAAAAGAACAAGTTACCATTTAAAAAAAATAAATAAATAAAAAATTGATGGGACATTATTTACAGTTTTGGCCTGTTTATTTTATTTTTTCAGTCAACTTGCAAATTAATAGTTTTCTCTGTGATTTTACCAGTTATAACAATTTTTTTTTTTTTGCTAGTTAGTAA
>NW_007581980.1:0-2071 GCF_000690725.1 Stegastes partitus | reverse complement strand
TTCTCTCTCCTCCATGAGACCTTAGAGAGAGAACTTCCTGCACACAAGAGGGATGCTCTACTGTTTGCCATGCCCAACATCAACCGTGAGATCATCAACAAGAAGAAAGAAGCTTTTCAAGCCAAAATAAAATATCTGTCTGTTCTGTCTGCAGCCGTGGCAGGTGTGCCAGTTCCTGTACTCTCTGCTGCTGTTGATCTAGGCATGATGGTTACTGTTGTCAGTCAATATGTACTTGGGTTTGGACTTAATAAATCGTCACTGCAGAGACTTGCTGTCAGCGCAGGTGTGCCATATGAGAATCTGGTTGCTGTCATCAAATCACCACTGGCTTTAAAAGAAATAAATGTCGATCTCCTCCTGAAGGTGATAGCCCAAATGACAGTCACAGGTGTTTTAATGGCAGCAGAAGAAGTGTGCAGATTCATTCCATTGTTGGGAATCTCAATAGCAATGGCCCTCTCTTTTACTGCAACCTACAAAACTCTGAGTTATTTTCTTAACACAGTTGCTGAGGATGCACAGAGGGTGTTTGAAAAGTCTCTGGGTTTGGAGACATCAGTGTGATATTGTAAAGTGAATGCTAAAGGGCTTCTGACTTCTTGATTTCTGTAGAGGAGACAACATTAGATTGTAAATAGATAAATACAACATCTGAATCATATCCTTGCTGCACATTTTAACCAACATTCATTTACAGTTGATCTGTCAGACGTCCTCAGTGCAGGACTCATTTACTCTTATAGGTACAGAAACAACAGAGTTACTGTTCTCAGTATAAGACATTTAAGTTTCTCTTTATCATTTTATCAAGGGGAGAAATGTGATCTTCCTATTCATATATAAACTGTGTTAAATGTAGAAAACTGCTGAATCATGGCTGTATTGCTTTTCAAAATTGTTTGTGTGATCGATGATGTCAACACTTTGAGCAAATCAGGTAAAATGATGGTTACTGATGAAACATCTTTATCTTGTTATCTTGTGTCATTGAATACATTGTGATGGAACTGATGGTTTTGTCATTATTTAAAAAACATATTTTCTACAACATTTACTGGATCATATAAATAATAACAATACTTGCTGTTTATAGCAGTAACAAGGGAGAGGAACGTAATATATCATATAAATAATGTCAATGTCCATCGTATCTTTCTGCATCATAAACAATGAGTACATTGTCATGTAATGCCACAAGTAGAGGTGCAGGAAACACCACTGTCTCTTAATATTTTGACTTCAGCAGCCTCATTGTTTTTTGTTCACACCTGTAGACAGTTGTAATGAAGGTTCGATGCCCTCCAGTGGTCAGAGTTAGAAACTACAACAGAAAGACGAGATATTGATTGTAATGTTTACCATCATTTTTTATCATCATCTCATTGGAAGCAATGTTACAATGTATTATTATGTTTAAATAGACAATATGTTTATGCTACTGCACCATATAACAGATTCCAATATCTAATGTAAGGCAAATATAAGGTAACAGTCTCAAGTACATCTTAAATGTTGTATCACAGAAATCACTGTATCCATATAACATGTATTTATTATTTATGTGCTTCAGCATTCTGTTCATAAAATCACAGTCTAAAGCTATGTTGAAGAAATTTTACTCATAGTCCTCATGTGAAGTTTGCTGTAGTGGGTGTTTATTAGTATTCCGGTATACGGTGGGCTCACCAACACAGAGCATGAGTCTGTGAACGTGGACCAACCCTGAACATCTGCAGAGTCACACATTTATAGGGTAAGTCAGAGGGTAGGGGGGGGCCTGTATGTAAATACAGAGGTGAATAGAGGTAAATTAACATACAGTTGCTAATCAAGTGACCGGAGGTAAGGGGGGCAATGAACAACAGGTGATGAAATCGGGGTCTGGTGACCAGACGGGTGGTGGAGTTGGGGTTCTGATAGCATACAGTTGCTAATCAAATGGCAGGGGACAATTAGGGGACAATGAACAACAGGGGGTGGAATCGGGTGCCTGTGACAGGAGGTGGGAAAACACATGACAAAAGGTGATGGGAAAACACATGGCAACAGGGAATGAATTCAGGGGTCT
>NW_007581979.1:0-2073 GCF_000690725.1 Stegastes partitus | reverse complement strand
ATAATGATATTTAAATCGATCCTCTGCATAAAATTACAGCAAAACCATGTTGGGATCTCTACTGAGTTTTACTTTGTGCTCAAGACAATACAGATGTGAAAAGTGAAACGCTGAGTGAAGACCTGAGTCATGCTGCGTCACCTTCACCCATGAAGAACATTAATCCTGACAGGAACTAAGTGGCTCCAAACAGCAGGATCATGAGCAGGAAGTCCGCGTGTCACACTGATCCTGCTCTGACAAAACAAAAGGATCGTTTCCCTGGCAGGGGATTACTGTCTGACAGCCTCCGTCCTGTAATGATGGGCATTATTTCCAGGACAAGCTATTCCAATAAATAGAATAACAATTTATTATGTTTTTAAAAAAATCTTTCTGAGCGTTAAAATAAAATGAGACGAAATTTAAGGACATTTAACTCAAAGAAAAAAAATTCTGTGGGGGAAAATGACTGAAAGTTGAGATTTAATGACCAGTATGTGCCGTTTAATAAAGGTAAGGTGAAATAGAAGATGGTGTTTGCTGGCAGAACCTAGCTTAACATTTATTAAGAGGAGAGTATTTAACGTCATGACGTGCTCTTCGCTGCATACAGCGTTACACAGTTACGGTAACGTGACACAGTACTTCCCCTGTTTTCGATCCCGTAGGTGGATTGCGAAAAGTCCTCGTTCCCATACCGGGAGTCGAACCCGGGCCGCCTGGGTGAAAACCAGGAATCCTAACCGCTAGACCATATGGGAGCTGACGGAAGCGATGTCGTCACCAAAAATCCCGCTAATTCCAACACATGCTCCTAAAGGTAGTGACACTGGGTTATGATTTAGTCCTCAGGGCGTGAAGTAAAAAGCTCCACCGCTATTTAAACACTGACATGTACACCTCTGTGCATAATGAAGGCTTATTTCAGAACTTTAGGAATTAGCTGGAGAAGCTTCATCACAAATAACTGTAAAACATAACTGACCTTAAGTGCACCCTTCACTCTCATGTTAAGAAGCACTTCTTAATTAAAAAATAAACAACAGAATCTGACACATAATCAGTTTTATTGGCAAGTTGGTTTTCACACAAGAGGAATTCGACTGTTTTGGTGCAATAATAAGACAACAAGAAGAAATCAGAGAAGAATGACGATCAAAAAACAACCAAGTGTCATAAAGAAGCAAATAAAAAGCAAATATTACAACCACACAAACAAAACAGAGCTCCAGTGGGTGTATTAATGCACTCAGCAGAAATAAATTCAAAACAAACAGACATGTCCACTGAGATCCAACATGCTGTCCTTTGCTTATTGAAATGGACTGATGAGGTATTTGCTCAGTATTTGGGGAGACATGAGCACCCAAAGACTGCAAACTAGTGTCCCAAACTCCTCCACAGAAACATCATATGTCTTGATGTATTAAATGTTCACAGAGTCGGTAACAGTTCTGTCATATTGTCTTCAGCGAGGCCTCCTGCTACGACTGTGAGCGCCTAGCAGGAAGTAAAAACCAAACCGAGACAGAATAATCCCCCGGATGAGTAAAGACTTAAAACTGTTCCTTCCTTTTAACTAAAACAGCTCATCAGGACTGAAGCAGTGAAATCCAATCTGAGCATGTTTGGACACCAGCTGATATAAAACCTGAGCAGCCGCTGAGCTCGGAGCACTGCTGCAGACACCTGAGAGGTAAGAACGGCTCATCCCTCAGTGTTCTTCATTTGTTTCACATCGTAGTTAATTGAATTATTGAATAAACGACTTTTACCTGCCTCCTGCAGCAGCGTGATGTGGCCCCTGATGCTGAACTTGTTTCTGGGAGTCTTGTCTTCCTCGTGGCCTCTGACAGGTAAAAGGATCAGATCCAGGCAGTTTTAACATGAAAGTAAATTATATTAATCTAAAAAAAAAAAAAACAGTCCCACAAATAATTTCACCTTTTATTGACAAAAGTGTGTTATTTTTTGTGCAAAGTTAAGATAAAAGAAGCTGTTCTCCTGCTACGTGATCATCACAGCACTCTGAATTATAGTTATTATGGTGGAATAATGAAAAAAAAAATCTCACTTCTATACCAAAGATTT